>NC_056740.1:147131091-147423591 GCF_019279795.1 Protopterus annectens
GTGAAAGTGGTAGGTGTGTGTGTGTGTGTGTGTGTGTGTGTGTGTGTGTGTGTGTGTGTGTGTGTGTGTGTGTGTTTATGTAAGAGGTAGGCGGGTATGTGTGTGTTAGAGGCTGGTAGAGGTATCATACCTCCTCTCAACTGTCCAGATTTTCCAGAATGTCCAGAATTTGCCCTTTATTCTTGGTCTGTTCGTTAAAAAATTGTGATTTTTTTGGAAAATCACTGAGGGCTGCAGTTACTAAATAATAACAGACGTTTTAGCTTCAGAGTTCATACTCTGGAGAAAAATGCATGCCTACACAAATCCCGACATTCTATAAACTTTCTACATTCATGAGAGCATTCATACCTGTACTGTCCTGATTTTTGCCTCAATTATTTTGGTCAGTTCCTCAGAGAATTTGTGTTTTTTTGCCAAATCACTGGGTTGATCTGAGGATTGAAGTGACCAATGACATACATTTGAGTTTCAAACTACAAATCCTTCAGAAAACGTACCTTGACACAAACCATGTAATCGAGCAACTTATGTTTATGAGCAATATTTAGAATCTGTTCTTATTTTAGGCCTTTTGTCCCGTATTTTTTCAAGCTTTGTCCAGAGTTACTGCACTAAGAGGTAGGTAAGGATGTGTGTGAGTAAAATAGCCTACTTAGGGATACCAGGTAGTTAGTTATTTGTTGAGTATCAAACCCTGTACCATAGGTACATCAAACAAGAGCCTGTATCCTCAACCAGAATGATACCACAGTATAAGGACAAAATGACTGACTTCAACAATTGGCTAAGCTTCTGGTGTCATTCAAAGGGGATCCAGTATTTGTCTGCCTGGGAAGACATGATCGACAAACCACGATGCTTTGCCAGAGATGGTCTGCACCTGTCACCCCTGGGATTCAGGTTACTGGCTAAAGCTCTTGCCACCCCTATAGTGCCTTTTTAGGCAAGGTTCTAAGGATAAAACCACCACCGTAACAGATAGAAGCAGGCAAAATCTGAAGGTAATGCTACTGAATGCTAAAAGTCTAAACCTCAAAATGCACTCTCTCGAGGCACTCCTAAAAATGGAGAACATCGATATCTGTGCAGTAACTGAGACCTGGTTCAAGGCTCCAGAGAGCACCCCTGCAATACCAGGCTACAATTCTTACCACACTTTTCGGCCACAAAACCAGGACCGAAACACTAAAGGTGGAGGAGTGTCCATATTCACCAAGGATATTCACACCTCCAGGCTAGTTGCCCAACACAATGCATCTGAAATTCTTCAGGTGCAACTAACACTAGGTAAGACTGCAATCCAAATTGTAGCCTGCTACAGATCCCCAACCATGCCCCAAGATTCTCACTACACCTTTCTAAACATACTGGAAAATATTAAGATACAACCAAACACCCTAATACTGGGTGATTTCAACAACCCTGCCATTAATTGGGAAAACTACTCGGGTACCAACTCCTTTTCCCAACGGTTCTTGGAATTCATAAATTCCAATGCCCTGGATCAACTAATCCATTGTCCCACCAGGGGCTCCAATATCCTAGATCTGGTCATTATCAACATGGGAGATAGATGCTCCACACCAGTGGTCACCCCCTCATTGGTCAGGTCTGACCATAAGCAAATCACCCTTGACATCCACATCCCACCCCCAGTAAGGAAACCTCCTTAAAAAACTTCTCCAAAGCCAACTTCAAGCTACTGAAGTCAGAAATGACAAACTTCACAACACCCATGCAGATGGGATCTGGAAGTTCGACTGCAGAATCCTACACTAAGGCACTGCACGAGCACATCCACTCGTGCATGAATCGTGCCATCCCAAATAGAACCAAGATGCTCTTCTCCAAAAAAAGGAAGCCAATCTGGTGGTCCCCTGCTATAAACAAACTATACAACAGAAGGAAGAAACTGTTGCAGAAAAGAGGAAAATCCCAGGATGCAAAAAACTCCCTCACCAGCCTCAGTAAGAAGCTGAGATCCCTCATAAAATCCTCAAACGCTAGTTACGAAAATAAAATTGCCAAAGATTCCAAAGACAACTACAAGGCATTCTATAGTTATGTCAAGAATCTAAATGGCAATGCTCAGATCTGCTCTGAGTTACAACAGAATGGCATTACATATACTGATCCCAAGGATATTGCCAATATCCTGGCAGATCGATTTAGTGCCAACTTCACCCCCCTCTCACCCCGTAAAGGGCCCATCTCAATACCAAAAGATTGCCAAATTCTGATAATCATGGCCACACAGATAGAAACCACACTCTCCAAAGCTAAGAATACAGCATCCATGGGACCAGATGACATCCCAGGCTGTGTACTACATGAACTACAAAATGAACTGGCACCTCACCTAAGTGTCATGTTTAATCATAGCCTCACCTCAGGCTTCATGCCCACTGAGTGGAGCACAGCTACAGTTATCCCGCTCCACAAGGAAGGATCCACCTTGGATCCCGGGAACTACCGTCCCATCAGTCTGACAAGACTGATTTTCAAGGGCATGGAATGCGTTATCATGGAACTTATAAACAAAGACAGTGGCAACCTTCAAACACTGGACCCCACCCAGTTTGGGTTTGTGAAGGGCCTATCTTGTCTCCTGAATCTGACTGACTTCTTCGAATCAGTCTCCAGAGCTGTGGACGAGGGTAAGGCAGTCCACACAGCCTATCTGGACCTCACCAACGCCTTTGACACCACCCCCCACTCTGGAATCATAGATAAACTTACTAAGCTGGGCATAAATCCCTACGTCACTCAATGGGTTGCTAACTGGCTTACTGACAGAACCCAGACTGTAAAAGTAGCCGACTCCAAATCCAGCTCCAGACAAGTGACAAGTGGAGTACCTCAGGGTTCAGTCCTGGGACCACTCTTGTTTGGCATCTACTTCTCTGAAGTACAGGCCAACACTAAGGGACTCTGGCTAACAAAGTTTGCAGATGACTGCAAACTGGGAGCCATTACTGAATCCCCAAATGATGTGGATATTCTACAAAAGGGCCTTACAGAAACAGATGCCTGGTGCCAGAACCATGGGCTCAAGCTTAATGCCAAGAAATGTATAGTTATCCCCTTTGAAAAAAAACATGTACCCATGAATTACCACACAAGTGGCAGGACACTAAACATCGAAAGTGTGATGAGAGACTTAGGACACAGGTGGACAGTGGTCTCACTTTCGATAACCACATTGCCACAACAGTCAGGAAATCCTTCTATGTGGCACACCTCATCACTAAGGGCTTTTCATATAGAAAAAAGGAGGTCATTGTCCCACTGTACTCATCCCCCATTAGACCCATTATAGAGTATAATGCCCCGTTTGGTATGTACCTCACAAGACATCTGCAACAGCTGGAAAGGCCACAGAAATACCTCACTAAAAGAATCACAGGCCTAAAGCAGATGCCATATATTGACCATCTAAAAAAACTCCAGCTATACTCTGTGGCATATCATCTACTCAGAGGCGATCTCTGCTTAACATGCAAGGCCATGTCAAACCCTGAGCTGTTGGACATGCTCCACTTAAAGAAATCCCAATCCCTCAGAGGCACACACTCTAGAGATCTAAACCTTGTCATCACAATGAACAAAACATGCTGGAGGGATAGGTTCCTGATCCAGAGACTCCCCATACTCTGGAATAGACTGCCCATACATATCAAGCAGAGCGCCTCATTGGCCCTCTTCAAAAGGAACATTGATGATTGGATGGGAGATAGGAAATTCACCCTGGGGATCATGTCAGTTGCCCTGCTAGACAGGGGCCCAGAGAAGTAAATATTGTGGGAAGAAATATCCAGAGAATTGCTATGGCTAGGCTTGCATAGGCCCTAGGGCCGATAGCCTAGTACCAGCCTATGAACCACAACTACCAAGCTGCATTTTTCAAAGATCTGACTTCCATTTGACCTACAGGTTAAGTATTTTTGCAAGTAATTGAGTTTCAAGTACATTTTCAAGGCATTGTGAACTTCAAGGGAAGAGAAGTGCACTGCTGCTCATGTCAAATATTTTCAATGTGCAATTATTGTTTAGCAAAGGAAACACCTTTGTACTATAGAATTGAAAAGCTTAGTAGCACAACAGGTAGCATTATGATGTAGAAGGCTGTTGGTTTTCCTCCATCAGTGTGTACTTGGATTGATGATGATGTGTTTTGGGGTGCTGAGTATGTTCTACTATGAATAAGATGTCTAACTATGAACCTTTTATCAGTTTGCCATCTGTTCCCTATTCCAGTATTACCAGCTTAACATTTTTTTTCCACGTAACAATGTATTGTTCAAGGGCAGCAGGCACTGTATCTGTAGACTAAACACTGAAATATAAAGTTGTTTGTTATCGGCAACCTTTCCATTAGTAACAAATGTCTTTAATGTGTAATTATTCATATGACTTTAACTTCGATGGATTGTACTGACAGGAGTCTGACTGGCCTTTTTATGGCTAAAATGTTCAGAACTGGATAGTTTTGTCATTATCGGTTTATGTTTCGTTAAATTGCTTACTGGTAAAATGTTCTAAACTATAAATTTAAAACACGCTCTAACAGATAGTGTGTGATATAAAAAGGATATAAATTAATACAATCAGTAAGATGAATCAAATACCTCTTGCATGTTGGTTTGCTCATAAAAATGGGTGCAAGAGGCCTATCATTTGAAAACAGCCCAAAGGTAATGTTTATATGCCACTAACCCAGTGCATCATCTTTGAATGTGGGTTTCGGTGCTGTTTCAGTGAATGTGACATTTAAAAGCAGAGAAGCTTTCATGATGTTTTCATTGTGAGACTGTATTGCTTTGTTAAGCTACTGACTATCAGTGTTTGTGCTAGTTTTTGTTTTAAATTACATTTTTACATTAAATCCAAATATCTGTAGTCATTGTAGAAGTAAAGCAGAAAACAGTATGTGCACTCACAGGTATGAACAGTGCTAATGGTAACTGAGGACAGAGAGACAATTAATGGGATGCTGGAATGGCTGTGGGATGGTGGGGGCAGCAGGGTCAGAGATGCGGGTACAATTTTGAAAATCCTAGCTGCACCCCTGTGCCTACGTAGTGCTTATACAGAAAATGATGATGATACAATCATTTTGCTTTTATACATCCAAAAAATGTTAAAATCCTGAATAGAAGTGACAGCCACATGGTGACTGCTTGCCATACGATAGACAAGCAGACTGTGGATTTGTACCACTGGCGGTAATCAGGTGACACGTGTCAACATTACTTTGGGATGAAATGATCAGTGTTTACTTACTAGGTGTACAACTACCTACTTGTTAAATGGTAATTATTCCAGAGGTGACTAATGCATCAACGTCTCAAATGAGGTTGTGAAAAGTACAATGTGTATGGCTTGGAATATTTGTGTGGAACACTGTCTTAGTAGTTAGCCAGGACTTAATGGGCCCCCCTTAGTGGAACTGCCTTGATCAGTGCTATGTTCCATTTGCAATGTTTGATGTGGAGGTAGTTTACAGTTGTAACGGAAGCATAGATACTGACATACATGAATACTGAATTTATCCTAGGAGTTGCACGCATACCCCTCATAGAGGTGACTGGATGCTGTTTGTGGAAATAAGGTTAAAACTTGGCTAGGCTTGTTGGATCCCTAAGGTCAGTGGCCTAGTTACATCCTAATATATACCATGATCTCGTGATGGAAGGAATTCTTATAAACTTAGTGTACCCCTTATTGGCATTTCTATGCAGTCATGACTAGTAGCTTTGCGTGGTTCTAGGTGACATCAAAGCATTCACCATTGCCCACAGTGGTTTCCTTGTAGATATAGTTTTTATATTATACATAATATATATATATATATATATATATATATATATATATATATATATATATATATATATATATTGTGTGTGTGTGTGTATGTACAGTGGATATAAAAAGTGTACACACCCTTGTTAAAATGCCAGGTTTTTGTGATATAAAAAATGAGACCACAATAAATAATTTCAAAACTTTTCCTACCTTAAATGTGACCTATTACCTGTGCAATTCAATTGAAAAAAACAATTCTGTTAGGGGAAAAATATAAAAAATAAATAAATAAGTACAATAAGCTGGTTGCATAAGTGTGCACACCCTTAAACTAATACTTTGAAGCATGTTTTGATTTAATAACAGCATTCAGGCTTCTTGGGTAGGAGTCTATCAACATGGCACATCTTGACTTGGCAGTATTTGCCTACTGTTTTTTGCAAAAGTGCTTCAAATCTATCGGATTGCAAGGGGATATCTCTTGTGCGCAGCCCTCTTCAGGTCACCCCACAGATTTTCTATTGGATTTAGGTCTGGGCTCTGGCTGGCCCATTCCAAAACTTTAATTTTCTTATGGTGAAGCCATTCTTTTGTTAATTTGGATGTATGCTGGGGTCATTGTCGTGTTGAAAGGTGAAATTATTCTTCATCTTCAGCTTTCTAGCAGATGCCTGAAGGTTTTGGGCCGAAAGTTACTGGTATTTGGAGCTGTTCATAATTCCTTCCTCCTTGACTAAAGTCCCAGTTCCAGCTGAAGAAAAGCAACCCCAAAGCATGATACAGCCACCACTATGTTTCACCGTGGGGATAGTGTTCTTTTGGTGATGCAAAGTGTTTTTGCGCCAAACATACCTTTTGGAATTATGGCCAACAAGTTTAACTTTGGTGTCATCTGACCAAGACACATTTTTCCACATGCTTTGGGGAGACTTGATGCATTGTTATGCAAATGTTAGCCAGGCCTGGATGTTTTTCTGTGTAAGAAAAGGCTGCCGTCTTTCAACCCTACTCCATAGGCCAGACATGTTATGGCTAGGCTTGTATAGGCCCTGGGGCTGATAGCCTAGTACCAACCTATGAACCTATATCACGTCAGTCGCCCTGCTAGACAGGGGTCCAGGGAAGTAAATAGTGGGAAGAAATAGCCAGGGAATTGTTATGGCTAGGCTTGTATAGGCCCTAGGGCTGATAGCCTAGTACCAACCTATGGAGAATATGGGAGATTGTTGTCACATGTAGTATACAGCCAGTATCTTGCCAGAAAATTTTGCAGCTCCTTCACTGTGGCTGTAGGTCTCTTGGCAGCCTCCCTGACCAGTTTTCGTCTTGTCTTTTCATCAATTTTGGAGGGACGTCTAGTTCTTTGCACCTTCATTATTGTCCCATATTTTCTCCACTTTCTGATGACCATCTTCACTCTGTTCCATGGTATATCCAATGCTGTGGAACATTTTTTTTGTACCCTTCTCCTGACTGATACCTTTCAACAATGACATCCCTTTGATGCTTTGTAAGCTCTGAGTAAACCATGGGTTTTGCTGCAGCAGGCAACTGAGTACATGTCAGGAAAATCCTACTAGAACAGCTGAACTTTATTTGAGGTTAATCAGAGTCTCTTTCATTGATGGCAGGTGTGTACCCAAGAAGACTGTATAGTGTAATTAAAGCAAAAGGTGCTTCAACAAATATTAGTTTAAGGATGTACACAATTATGCAACCAACTTATTGTATGTTTTTTAGGTTTTATATTTTTCCCCTAACATATTTGCTTGTTTTTCTGTTTAATTGTACAGGTAGTAGGTCACATTAAAGGTGGGAAACATTTTGAAATGATTTATTGTGGTCTCATTTTTTTATATCACAAAAACCTGACATTTTAACAGGGGTGTGTACACTTTTTATATCCATAGTGTGTGTGTGTGTGTGTGTGTGTGGGTGTGTGTGTGTGTGTGTGTGTATATATATATATATATATATATATATATATATATATATATAATGTGCATGTATGTGAATATATATATATATATATATATATATATATATATATATATATATATATAAAATATATGCACACATACACACACACACATACACATATATAATATTATATAGATTATAGATATTTATAGATATACAGATTATAGCTATATAGTATGTGCGTGTATATAAAATAATGTTAAAGGATAAAACAAAAATCACTATTGGATATGTGATGAATAGTGATGTAGTGGATATTTATAAGGGGAAAAGCACAAAGGGTGTGTAAGCAAGTAGAGAACAGAACAGAATAATCAAAATGAGACCGGACACTGCATACTGTCCTGCAGAAGTCTGCATATAACATACTTTTGCCATAGTACATGTATTACTATTTGCATGTAGTGAATTTCAGCATGGGTCTACATCACAATATGATCACACACTGACCTAGTAAGAGTTTTCATGTAAACCAGTCTCAGGAAATACATCCCAGCAAACCAAGCTGTCTGTGGGCAATTACAGCCAGCACTACTGTTATGTGAATCATGTAAATAATAAAAGACATAAATGTCTAATTGTTGGTATAATGGTTAGTTCTGTAATCAAAATTTGTACATGGGCATCACAAGACTTTCATATGTTTAAAAGCCCACATTTGCGCTTGTTTCCCACCTTTCCTGTAACTAATCTAGTCCAGATATAGATTTGCTGTATCCAGGACTGTTTGTAAGCTTCTGATCGGTGCCCAAGTCTGCTTTTCAACTTTTCCCTTAGATCTGCTAGTTCTCTCCTCTACTGCACTTTTACTAGCTTGTTAGTCTAGCACTTTACCAGACTTCTTGTAGTAATTATTGTAGCACACAGAAGTGTGCACAAACAGCTCCAGTACTTATTATTAATGGCCACCCCTCCAGGCATGTCTAAAAGTCAGTCCCCTGTGCTTTCTCCTATTAACCTGGTGAACTCGGGCATCCTGCGGCAATGTAGCAACTGCCTCATGTACATTGACAACCCTCTCCTCTTACCTCCCAACATTCAGACTTGCAAGAGATGCACTTATATATCCAAACTGGAAGAATGGATAAGGTCAACATTTGCACCACACCACATGGAACACATAGCCCTCCAGAACACATACCAGCACTGCCTTCACATGAAATCATAAACCACACACCCACCTTCATGGAGGCTCTCAATAAAAATCTATCCAAACAGCAGAGACCTCCAAGGCAGAAAAGCACTCGACCACCAAAACACAACATTAATCACGAGACACATAACTCTCCTAAACAGTGTGCCACTCAACCAAAGCCTGTAAGGTAAAACAGCATGCCCAACACATTAGCCATAGGTGACATGATAGTGAGGCACACTGATGTCCCACTCACTAGGTTGAGTAAGGAGAAAATAACAGTCAGCTGCCTGAGAGGTGCCAGGATCCACCACATAGCGCATGCACTCAGGTCCCTCAACAACATGTACAAATATGACGCTGTCATTGTACATGTGGGTGTGAATGACCTGAGGCATACCTCCCTGGACTACATGAAAAGAGACATGGAGGCCCTAGCCCTGAGCAGCATCCTACCATTACCCAGAATGATACCACAGTACAAGCAGAAAATTATTGATTTCAACACTTTAAGTTTCTGGTGTCATTCTAAGGGGATCCATTATCTGTCTGCCTGGGATAACATGATTGATGGACCTCGATGCTTTGACAGAGATGGCCTGCATCTCTCATCCCTGGGCTTCTGGATACTGGCCAAGGCTCTTGCCACCCCTATAATGCCTTTTTTAGGTGGTGTTCAAAAGACCAAATTACCACCGTAACACCTACAAATAAATGCAATCTGAGGGTCATGCTGCTCAATACTAGAAGTCTAAATTTCAAAATGCACTCACTCGAAGCACTCCTTAAAATGGAGAACATAGATGTTTGTGCTGTAACAGAGACCTGGTTCAAGGCAGCAGAAAGCATCCCTGCACTACCAGGCTGTAACTCATTCCACACCTTTCGCCCCCAGAACTTGGACCAAAGCTCCAAAGGTGGTGGTGTTTCCATATTCATAAAGGATGCGCACACCTCCACACTGATAGCCCAACATAATGCATCAGAGATACTTCAGGTGCAGCTAACACTGGGTAAGACAGCAATTCAGGTCATAGCCTGCTATAGGTCCCCAACCATGTTCCAAGACTCGCACTCTACATTCCTAAGCACCCTGGAGAATATTAGGGTCCAAACTAACACTCTCATACTGGGCAACTTCAACTACTCCTCCATTAACTGGGAAGACTACTCATGTACCAATACACTTGCCCAACATTTCCTGGAATTTAATTCCAATGCCCTGCACCAGCTCATTCTTGCCCCCACTAGAGGTAGCAACATCCTTGACCTGGTCATTACTAACTTGGGCGACCGTTGCTCTACACCAATAGTCAATTCCTCCCTGGTTGGATCCAACCACAAACTCATCACCTTGGAACTCCACATCCCTCCCACCCCCCCCCCAACCCCCACAAAGGTAACCACCATGAAAAACTTCTCCAAAGATAAAACAGAGGTGGCTTACTTCACAGCACCCATGCAAATAGAGAATAGTTGCATGACCGCTGAATCATACACCAATGCACTGTACGAACACGTACATAAATGCATTGATCTCTCCATACCCAATAGAACCAAGATGCTGTTCTCCAAAAATAGGAAGCCAATCTGGTGGTCACCTGCCATAAACAAACTCTACAACAGAAGGAGGAAACTGATGTGGAATAAGGTGAAATCCCAAGACTGGAAAAACTCTCTTATCAGCCTCAAAAAAAGTTGAGATCCTTCATCAAATCCTCTAAAGCTAGCTGTGAAAATAGAATTGCAGCAGATAGTAAAGACAACCACAAGGCCTTCTATGGTTATGTAAAGAATCTCCATGGCAATTCCCAGATTTGCTCTGAGCTACTGCACAATGGTACCTCCTATACCAAGTCAACAGATATTGCCAATATATTGGCCGACAGATTCAGTGCCAACTTTACCCCCTCTCTCCCCTCCCAAAGGACCTATCACATTAAGAGTAGATTGTCAGGCACCCAGTATTACTGCTGCACAGGTTAAAACAGCACTGTCCAAGGCCAAGAATACAGCTTCTATGTGACCTGACAATATCCCTGGCTGTGTGCTACATGAACTACAGAGTGAACTGGCACCTCACCTGTGTGTCCTGTTCAATCACAGCTGCACCTCAGGCTTTATTCCTACTGAATGGCACACTGCTACAGTCATCCCTCTCCACAAAGGAGGAGTGACTACAGACCCTGGAAACTATCGCCCCATTAGCCTAATGAGTCTGATATGCAAAGCTATGGAACGCATCATCATGGACCTAATAAACAAGGATATAGGAAATCTCCAAACTCTGGATCCCACACAGTTTGGTTTTGTGAAGGGTAGATCATGCCTGCTCAACTTGGTCAACTTCTTTAAGTCAGTCACCAGAGCTGTGGATAAGACAAGGTGGTTCACACAGCCTACCTTGATCTGGCCAAGGCCTTTGATACCATCCCCCACACAGGAATCATAGAAAAATTCAGTAAGCTAGGCATCAACCCCAATATCACTAGGTAGTTTGCAAACTGGCTCACAGATAGTACCCACAGTGTAAAAGTAGCTGACTCCAAGTCAGACTGCCAACCAGTCATGAGTGGAGCTGTTTGGAATCTACTTCTCTGAAGTCCAGGAAAACACTAAGGGAATCTGGCTGACAAAGTTAGCAGACGATTGCAAGTTGGGAGCTATTATTAACTCCCCAAGTGATGTTGACATCCTACAGAAAGGCCTCACTGAGACCAACAACTGGTGTCAGAACCATGGCCTTAAGCTCAATGCCAAAAATGTGTCATCATTCCCTTTGAGAGAAACCCGGTTCCCATGAATTACCACATCGATGGTAGTCCACTGAACACAGAAGACGTTATAAGAGATCTGGGAGCACAGGTTGACAGCAACCTCTCTTTTGACCACCACATTGCCACTGTAGTCAGAAAGTCCTTCTATGTGGTACATCTCATTACTAAGGGTTTTGCATCCAGGAAGAAAGAGGTCATTGTCTCCCTCTACTCTTCCCTCATTAGGCCATTCATCGAGTACAATGCCCCATTTGGCTTGTACCCCGCTAGACACCTGCAACAAATGGAGAGGCCACAAAAATACCTCACAAAGAGTATTCTAGGCCTTAAACACTTACTCTATATGGACAGACTCAAAAAACTCCAACTATTCTCTGTCTCATTTCGCCTACTTAGAGGCGATCACTGTTTGACTTACAAAGCCATTTCTGACCCAGATCTGTTAGAAATGTTACATCTAAAGAAATCCATATCCCTCCACACCACATGCTGCAGAGACCTCAACTTCATTACCACAGTCAACAGAACGTGCTGGAGGGACAGGTTCACAACTCAGAGACTGCCCATGCTATGGAATAGACTTCCCATACATGTCAAATAGAGCATCTCACTGACCCTCTTCAAGAGAAATCTTGATAACTGGATGGGAAATAGAAAATTCTCCCCAGGGATCAGTCCAGTGGCTCTACTTGACAGAGGCACTGGGAACTAAGGTCAGGTGGCATGATGCCAGGGTAATCCTATGGGCTACGCTTGTAAAGGCTCTAGGGCCATTAGCCTAGTACACACCTATGAGCCTATGTTGAGGCAGTGGTGATATCAGTAAGCATGTGATACTTGTACCTTAAAATTCTACTTTGAAGTGCAAGTCAAATTAGTATTTTTTGTCCATTAACAATATTCTGTTTATAGCACTGTTAAAATATGAGTATTTGAGGCAAACATGATAGCCCAGAGAAAGCAGCTAGTTTTGTTTGAAAAACACTGCGTTTCCAAATACTATGAACTATGCATCCCTGTTTCATGACAGGAGGCCATGGTGCTGCATAAATAAATGTCCCACTGTCAGAAAGAAAAGGCTAGAGCTAGGAAACAGTGGATGAGTTAAGTCTCCAGTGGTGAGGTGTCAGTTAAAGCAACAACAGGTGAAATTACCTTTAGCACTTTGACAGCTAGGAAGGGGAAGTATGAAGGGGAAGGGAGATAATCTAAAGAACTACAATTCAGGCATGACAAAAGAGTGCAAATTAAGATCTTTGTAAAGAAGAAGCAGTAAAAAAACACAAAGTCTGTTCTGTGCCTTTGTCTCAGTTAGTTTAAGTAGTCACTGAAGAGCAGGATATCTTAGTTGAAATTTACTGACTGAAAGGCACCAGTGTATGAATGTAAAATGAATGCAGTCACAGTACCTTCTGAACAAAGAAGCTTGAGTGATGTAATGTGTTAAGGACAAACACTGAATTCTAGGATACGTGGAGGTTTGGAAAATTTTGGAACTCTCATCAAGATGTTAGACCCCATGTGGCCAGACTCTGAAATTACATATAAAAATATTTAAAAACCTCTAAAGAGTCCCGCAGTGGTGTTAAAATATTGGAAACATCTAAACATGATGAAATAAACATGTTTTTTGAGTCTGTGGCTGTGGTTCTCCTTTATGTTTTCGACCTGGCAAAAATCCTGCCTAGTGTTTGTCAAATATTGCAAAATATCTGCTGCAAAAATTCTCTTCCCTGATCTTGACAAATGCATGCCATCCTGTCTGAACATGTGTGCCCAAAACTAGGCTTGGATGCTGTACACATTTCCATTTTTTTAAAACAGGACATTTTTTCCATGTAGGTATTTACCCCAAAAATCTTTTCATTCACAGTGACCTGTCTATCCTTTCTATAGGTGATTTGTGAAAAATACATCCTAACACCAGTACACGCTATACTATCTAAGAGGGCTTCCCTAATAACAGTATACATATTTTCAAGTGCTAGAAAAAAAGCCTTACAATATTCAATATTATTTTTCATTTACTTGCTCTCTGTCTTAAAACAAAGGTAAAGCACATTAATTTGAACTCTGTCAAGCCTCCTTAACCAGGCTCCCTTTCTTTTTTTTTTTTTTTTTTTCATTACATTGTCTGTGTTTCTCAAAACTACACAAGAAGAAAAAGAGAAGAGGGGAGAAAAATAAAAAGACCACCTGTTTACAATCCCCATTACACCAAAAACTAGCATGCAAAGAACACAATGCAACACAAATACAGTACTTTTAAGAAAAAAAGTGTTTTCTTTGCTTACAATTAGCGTTCTCCCCTCTCTTCCCCTCCCCAAAGCATTTTTCTGAACATTAATGACATTAGGTAGGGCAATACTTTAGAGTCCCCCACTCAGCAAACAAATTCTGAAGAAGTCCAATATTTCCAGATTTCATTGTGCTGTCATATTTCACAAATATAATTGCTGCATTGTAATCATAGATGCCAAAACTATAGGGTGAGCACTCTCCCACTTTTACAGCTGCAGGTTAACAATTAAAACAAACAAACAAAAAAAAAGTCTTCACTCTGCGGTGCAAGTGCCTTCTCCTTTAAGGAAGACCTTGTGTGCATTGCATGCATGCATGCCAATGGGGATACAAGTACATTTCTCACTCATGCATGGAATAGGAGTGTTTGTGTGTGTGTGTGTGCTTGCACACACACATGGCCATTTGGTTGAGAAAGGTAAGTCGTGTGTGTGTGTGTGTGTTTGAGTTTCTACTATTAAACACTAATTTCAGACAAATTACCATCCATGGTATTTTAAACATTTTAACTGCCCCCAGAGATCAGTCTGAATAAGAAAAAAAGCTAACATTCTTAACTGAATGTAATATTTTGTGTAACAAATTAACTAATTGCCTTTAAAACAACTGTTAACATCTGAAGTGATCGGGATTGATTATATGAAGCAGCAATGTGGATGTTCTCTGCCAGTTGCAGACAAATAGTCACTCATTAGCTTCTGTTCATTTAAAACAGAATCTCCCATCTTTTGAATCTGTGCAGGACTTTAGGAAATGTGAAAATTGAGGGTTGTCATGATCTTGGGTTGCAGCTTATTGTATACTAACCAGTTTTAGTAAATCTGCATTAGTGTTATGAAATGAGCACTTGGATTAAGCTATTATAACCTTTCTAATGCTGTCATTAGCATAGCCTGGACAAATGCATTTTTTGATGTTTTTTCTTTTTGTTACACTGATATTTACACAAGATATTTAGTGCTACAAAGCAAGGGAGAGGCAAAGCTTCTACATCTCTCAACACTGCTTTCTCCGTGTAGCAAACAAGCCGGGCACATACCTCTCAACTATACAGGTTTTTGCAGAATGTCCAGATTTTTGCCTCATATTTTTGGTGTGTTCTCCCTAAAAATCTGTCCCTTTCTGGCAAATAGCTGAGGATTGAAGTCATTAAATAATAACAAACATTTAAGTTTAAGACTCCACATCCTTCGAAAAATTCATGCTAATGCAAAACCTATTATTCTATCAACTTTCTAAGTTTGTAAGGGCAATATTTAAAATCTGTCCCTATCTGTCCCCCCCCATCATTTCAGGCTTTGTGATTTTTTTGCTCTAAGAGGTTGAGAGGTATGGCCAGGAGCCAGAGTTTATGTAACTTATTTTGTATAGTGAGGCAAACATAATGAGTAAATTAACATAACTTTAGTAATGACCAGCATTTGTTGTCAATGCAGAGAGACGGGTATCTACTGCAAGTTACTGATTTTTTCATTTTAAGCATTTTCTAAACCAAGACATTATGAATGATCTCAGGACAACAGGTATATTATAGGAATTAGACATGGATGAGTAAACAGAAGGAGCATGTTAAATGAAAATAAGCATGTCATACTTTTGAAACCCATCACTTCAAGGATGTAAACAGAATGGATCTGGCCTAGAAAAGAGTAGCTAAAGAGATGCATGGTCTTCATGAGAAATCCTGTTAATAAGGAGAGTAAATGCACTGGCTGTGTAGTATTATGTTTAATGAGAGCTGAAGTTTGGTAGAATAATAAGTGTTGTGGGGGGGGGGGGCACATCTAGATGTTTAAGTTCCAAGAGCGTTTGGAAATGTTACTTTCATAGCATCTTTTCAGGAGAAAAATGCAAAATAAAAAAAATTGCAGAAAGAAGGGGTCAAAAGTTAAGATGCTTTTTGAAGAGGCGGTGACAGTTGAAATATGAAGACATGGTCGGCCTATGCCCCAACTTCCCTGAAGAAATGGTGTCTTCAGGTGTAGTGGCAGTCCACCACTTTCAAGTACGGGATCCATCTTGGGGTTGATTTCCTCAGAATCTGTTTGATTGCTGTGTGAAACTGGGCTAATTACTTAACCAGGCAGTGTTTGTGGATCTCCCCGGAAAGTTATCCAACCTGGTTATAGCAAAATAAGTAACTAAATAAATAAGTGAAGGAGAATACAAGCTCATTATTAAATAAGTTTGACAATTTGTGTATCGGAGGTATAGAGCAATATGTGGAGCATGGTTGTTTTGTTGCTAGATTCCATAATTCTGTGTAATCAGTAGTGTGTGTATAATAAATATGTGTGTGTGTGTGTGTGTGTGTGTGTGTGTGTGTGCGTGCGTGCGTGCGTGCGTGCGTGTGTGTGTGTGTGTGTGTGTGTGTGTGTGTGTGTGTGTGTGTGATGCTATGAGAGAGAGAAGGTATGAATAAACTGGAAATAGACTCTTACATAACTAAATAGACTGCTGACTGGCTCACAGGATGCAGGAGATCAAAATAGGGGAGACTTCTTCTAGAAAGAGACCAGTCAGCAATGGAGTCCCCTAGGGTTCAGTGCTGAGACTTTTCCTGTTTGACATTACTTCTCGGAAGTAAAAGCTAATACAGTAGAGAGTCGATTATCCAAACTAATTGGGACCTAGGGTAGTTCAGATAATCAAACTGTTCGGATAATCAAACATGTAATTGAACCTGATAAAAAACTTCTAAAATCTTGTTTTTTCTGCACATAGGGAATACACTTTTCAACCATTCAGTGATTCCAGTAGACAGTAAAGAATATTTTTCACACCCAAGCATTCTACAAGCTTAAAAACATGCATAAGCCAATAAGTATAATGTTTATATATTCAGACATTATGATTTTTCCTACCCAAAAACTTTGGAAGGCTGAGTTTGGATAATTGACATTTTGGATAACAGATGTTCGGATAATCGATTCTCTACTGTACCAAAGGGCTTTGGCTGACTAAATTTGAGATGACTGCAAGCTAGGAGAAGTTATTGAATCCCCAAATGACTTAACCTTCATGCAGGAAGGTTTGTCCCAAACAGTAACTGGTGCCAGAATCATGAATTGAAAATACCTTATTGTATCCTTTGGGAAGTTGTCTACCTCAGTGAACTACAAACAGACAATACCCTCCTGAGAGCTGACCCAGTTATTCGGTATTTGGGAATTTGTGTGGACAGCGACCTGACTTTTGACCAGCATGTGTCATAAGAAAGTCATTCTATATTGCACAGCTTGTGAACAGATTGATTGCAACTACATCTAGAGATGTTACTACCCCCCTTTACAAAGCCCATATTAGGTCAATCATTTTGTATAATGCCCATTTTGGCATGTATCTGTCCAAACACATCCAACAACTGGGATCCCCACAGAGATATTTTTAACTAAAAAGATACAAGTCCTAAACAACAGGTCTTGCATGGAGCACCTGCAAGCCTTATCACTATACTTGGTATCCTACAGAGTGCTAAGAGGTGATCTGTGTCTGGCATACAAGGCATCCTCTGACCCAGTACTGATGGACCTACTGAACATCAGCAACTCAAATGGCATCAGAAATACTAAGTCCAGGAATCTAAACAGAATGCCCCCAGGATTGCCCCTTGTGCCAGTAATGGATAGACATTTCCTAAATGCATCCCTTACATAGCCCCCCTCCAATTATCTACGGAATGATCACAGTTATTCTCACCAGGATTGATATACAATTATCAGCCATGGGATAGGGAAGACCAATCAGAAAATGTTAATTAAAGCACCAAAAGGGAAATTGGCTAAGCTTAAAATGTCCTTCAAGTGAACCTATGTTGAGGGAGTAAATATTTTTAAAAATTGCCCTTTTTAGATCACTAAGTGCCCCTCTCACCCCCCCAGCCTTCAACAGCTTCTAGCACCTCTGATTGTAATTCAACATTAAGTTACTGATTTTATTACTGTTCTTCTCCATCACCCAAATAATCCTGTCTCAGCTTCATTTCCAAAGTATTTTCATTTCTTCTAGTCAACTGTCATCCTCCATTCCTTCCCTCCAATGTTTTCCGTTGAAATACTGGAAAAGGTTTCACAGGGGGAGTCTCTCTATGGTCTTTATTACCAGAGGAATAAGAAGTCGAATCTCCTTCTGTTTCACAGCTCAGTTTTTGTTGGACAAACTTTTGCATTTCCTCCTTAACACGTACTTCATCAAAAAATGATTTTGTCCCTCCAGGGAAGAATACCTTGAAGACAGCTGGATACAGCAGTTTGAATCTCATGTATGCATCTTGACATTCTCTGAATAGAATAATGAATTTACTTCTCTTTTGCCTGGTGTACAAGGAGTAATCATTCTCCACAAAGACTCTGCTGTCTCCTACTTTTAGTATTTTGTCCTTCTGCCACAGTTTTGACATAATCAGCTCTTTCTGCTGGTAGGATTGCATCCATACTATTAAAGGTCTAGGTTGCTTTCTTATAGCTAGATTTGGACCATACAAACGATGTGCCCATTCAACCTGTAAGTCCTGTTGTGGAATTACCAGCCCAGTTGCTTATTTGTGCTGTCATAAATTTAATGCAGTCTGTTCCTTCCAGCTTCTCTGGCATAGCTGAAAATCTCAAGTTTTCCCTACATGCTCTGTTCTCTAATTCTCTTATTTTTTGAAACATCTCTTCCTGAGCAATCTCATATTCAGCTTACCTTTTCTTCATTTTGACCTCTGATTTTTGCAGCTTTATCTTCTCATCTGAACATCTGTTTAAAGCTTCTTCAATTTGTTCCAGCCTTTTGTTGTTTGTGTTATATACTCTATCAGTGTTTTGTTTATTTTAACCAGGTCTGCATACAGTTGTGTTATATCATCCTGTAGGTTATTGGAAGTCATGTCTGAAGGTTGCAATACTTTTTGCTGAACAGTGCAGAACTCTCCCTAGTCAGTGTTTCTTCCTCACTTTTTGTAGCTGATTTTTTTCCAGGTCTTCTGTATTTCTTTATTCCTGGCATCCAGGTAATGTACTTACTAGCCAGTTACTGAAATTCACCCATAAACACAATTCTACTGGCCTTCTCTACTGAGTTTCTATTTTCACACTGGGAGAGCTAGAAATAAGCTGTTATTCAGTGTGCAGCCATCTTGGAACCAATCTCTCCTTGTTTCTTGAGCTTCCCCCCTGTTTTATCATTATCCCTTTCCACTCTGAATTATCGTTTTCAGCTTGTACTATGTATAGGAGCCTTAACTGTGTAGCTCTGAAATGCCCCTTCAAAAAGGCTAATCTCAAATTGGCCCTGTTCTACTGGAAGAATCAGCTTTTCCCACTTGACTCTTGCCTTATTCTCCTCCCAGATAAAGTCCTTCATCTCTTTATTAATTGCTATCCACAGATTCTCTAGCTGATAAAAATATGCCTGATCTGTGTATAACACTAATGGAAGTAAAAACATTTTAACTGCTTGTATCTTACTATCCATGTCCATATAACAAAGCTTCCATTTTCTCAGTTTTTGTATTATCATTTATTTAGTCTTTTCCCACATATCATTAGCTGCCACACCAGAATCATTTCTAATCCATACTCCTAAATACTTCAATTCATTATGTCCCCGAAAATATGGATATCAGTGAACCAATTGATATGTGGGTGCATAATTTACCACTATTACCTTCGTTTTAGCTTCATTCATTTTGTATCCCAAAAAGATCTGAAACTGTCTCAAAATGTTCCACAACACTGTAATGTCTCTCTCTGTTTTTTTCAGGTATAAAATAATATCATCTGCAAACAGCGCCACCTTTTTTCTTTACTACTATACCAATTATATTCTTGAATTTCTGAGTCCCTTATTTTTTTTTTGCCAGTGGTTCTAAATATAATACAAATAACAAAGGTGAAAGAGGACATCCCTGCCTAGTTCCTCTGTTCAAGCAGAAATGATCAGAGAGGATCCCAGCCACTCTAATTTTTGCCTATAATCCCTCATATATCCTCCTAATCAGGCTCATAGGTTGGTACTAGGCTATCTGCCCTAGGGCCTATACAAGCCTAGCCATAACAATTCCCTGGATATTTCTTCCCACAATGTTTACTTCTCTGGACCTCTGTCTAGCAGGAAATGCAAGTGCTTCCATTTCCCTGCTCATAAAGTCCCAGGTTACTCTGTCAAATGCTTTCTCTGCATCAAGACCCACCAACAACAATGGTATTTTCTTACATTCTGCTTTCCTCTGAATCATCAATGTTCTGTTAATGTTGTCAAATGTTTGCCTCCCCTCCACAAAATCACATTGATCTATATCTATCAATTTTGGCATTACCTTTGCCATTCTTTTATCCATTATAGACATGAACACTTTATAATCATGATTTAGTATTCAAATTGGCTTGTATGAAGCTGGATCTGATGGTTCATTACTCTCTTTAGGTATTACAGCTACCACTGCTTTCTTCAAGGATGCTGGTATTTTTCCTCCTCTTAAAATAATGTTAAACAAAACCTTTCAGATCTTTATCAGTTTTTTCCCTCTTAACTTTCAAACTTCCACAGGAATGCCACCTATTCCTGGGGACTTTTTTGTAGATTGGTTATACATCACAACTTTTATCTCATCTCCTCTTATCCTCTAAACTTGGCATATTTAAATCTTCCATAAACATTTCCATTTGTATCTTTTCTTGATTTCCATATTTCTCTGCTTTATATAGACTTTCATAGAATTTCCAAAATATTTCTAATACCTCTACAGGATCTCTTGTTACCTCTCTTGTTATAGACTCCCTAAGTTTGGTGACAGCCCTTCCTACTTTCTGTTGCCCGAGTCATTGTGCTAAAACTTTTTCTGCTTTTCATTTATTATCAAAACAGTTGCTTAACAGCAATCTTTCTAAACTTATGTATATTGTCAAGGTAATCCTTTATTTTCTGCTTAGCATTCTACAATTGCTCCTCTTCTGCTTCTGTGACATTAAACATTCTACAATACTTTAACATTGTCAGTCCCTTTAATTTTTGTTACTTCTTAACCATAGCCATAGCTCCCTTTCTTTTATTTCCACCCTATTTTTAAACTCCACCTTAATTTTATCCCACTCCCTAGTTATATTTTCAGAAGTAATTTTTATCCTCTCAAGTAGCTCCTGAATAATCTCCACTACCTATTCATTAAATTCCTACTGTTTCAATGGATAGGTGGGAAAGCACCAGTGTCTCATTTTTATTTCATTACCCTGTGTTGTTCATTTAGTTATTATTGGCACATAATCTGAAATAGTTATTGGGTGCATATCAAGACCTTCAATTAAATGCACACGTTCCTGCGAAATGTAAATTCTGTCTAGCATAACCCAACATTTATATCTTAGGGAATAATATGTAAATTCACTCTGAACTCCAATTACTGAATTCACATCTTCCATGCCAAATATCTTCATAAATGTCTTCAAAAATCTACCCTCTTTTGTTATACTATCCCTAGTGGCCCCCCCAGACACATCTTCACTGCTGCAAATCAAATTCCAGTCCTCACCTATAAGTAATCTTTCTTGCTGAAAACTGATTATTTCTCCTCAAATTTTCTTAAGCTCCATTATAGCAGTTTTAGGTGGAATATAAATACATGCCAGTGTAATCCTCCACACTTGCCAGTAACCCCTTAGCACTACAAATATGCCATTATTATCTTGTTTCTATCCTCTTCTATCACTACTGGAGCCTCCTCTTGCAATTAATATAAGTGCTCCTGCTTTCCTTTGTCCCAGATGTTCAGGCTGGTTATTCAATGGAATACCTTTCTTTATCAATTCACATGTTCAGTTCTTTCCAAGTGGGTCTTCTGT
Source organism: Protopterus annectens (assembly GCF_019279795.1). Taxonomy (NCBI): domain Eukaryota; kingdom Metazoa; phylum Chordata; order Ceratodontiformes; family Protopteridae; genus Protopterus; species Protopterus annectens. The sequence continues at coordinate 147,152,913 of NC_056740.1, forward strand.
AATATAGCTATTTGCACTCTATAATTATTTTAATATAGTTCACTAGTCTTTCTTTTTTGTATTTATCTGTGAGACCATTCACATTTAAAGACATCACAGAAATCATCATTGTATTAAAAAGTTATTATTCCCACTTTTTATGCATAACACCTTTTTGTTAAATGTCTAGTTCCAGCTTTTGTGTTACATGCATATAACATTTGGCAGGTTGAACTTTTATATAATTGTTTATTGTCATATCCATTTTTATTGAAAGCCCTCAAAGAAAAAACAATACCCCCTAAAACCTATTAATTTAATACTAACACAAAAAATTATGTACATGTCAAATATTAAAGTTTTACTCTCCTGGAAGGAACAAATGTCCCAAACTCACAGTCTTGAGTTAACGTAAACCTAAAAGAAAGTTATCCATGCTAAGATGCATGGTGTAGCCTATGCTTTTACTAAGTGCTAATTACATTAAAGCCATATACAATGACTTGCATAAGTATATAAACTCAGCTGTACCAGAATGAATCTAAGCCAGAGCCCTAAGTAAAAACAAGCTGCCATGGTGGCCATCCAGCATCAACAAACTTTACAATAAATGCAAAAGGAAAGGCACCCTTCTCAACCTCAACAGGCAAATAAAACAACTTGTCAAATTCTCCAAAGGCTCCTTTGAAAGAAACTTAGGAAGTACAGCCAAGGATAACTATAAGGCCTTTACAGCTATGTACATAGCCTAAAAGTTAGGACCCAAGCATGTGCAGAACTAATGGCCAACAGTATCACACACAGTGTCCCCACAGAGACAGCAAACCTTCTACCAGATAGGTTTGGCAAAAATTGCAACCTCTTATCCTTCTTAACTTATCACAAACCTTTCCCCCAAACTCCCCCACCCTACATAAATGAAGAGCAGGTCCTTAAAGCCTTGTCCATGGCAAAAAACACAGCCTCTATGGGACCAGACAACATCCCAGGTTGTCTTCTAAACAGGCTAAAACATGAACTAGCATCACCACTGAGTACCCTTTTCAATCATAGCCCAACTACTGGCTTTGTTCCTGTGGAATGGAGAACAACAACAGTTATTCCCCCCACAAAGTGGCCGAGCAACATACCCGGGGAATTACAGACCCATAAGGCTGACCAGCCTCATCTGTAAGGCCATGGAATGTATCATTATGAACCTCATAAATAAAGACATAGATGACCTTAAAACCCTGGATCCTACCCAGTTTGGCTTCATCAAGGGCAGATCCTGCCTGTTCAATCTGGTGGATTTCTTTGAAAATGTGACCAGGGCCATTGATGAGGGCAAATCTGTGCAAAAAGCATACCTTGACTTGGCAAAGGCTTTCAACACAATCCCACATTCAGGCATTACCAATAAACTTAGCAAAATGAATGTAAACACCTTTGTTGTAAGATTGGTTGCCAACTGGTTCACAAACCGGACACACACTATCAAAATGGGTGACTCCACATCAGTCAGCAGACTTGTTACCAGTAGGGTGCCACAGGGGTCAGTGCTGGACCCCCTACTGTTTGGTATATACTTCTCATAAGTTCAGGTCAAAACTAAGGGGTTGTGGCTGACCAGGTTTGCAGATAACTGCAAACTAGATGCAATCATTGAATCCCCAAATTATGTCAAGATACTCCAGAAGGGCTTCATGCAGACCAGCAACTGGTGTATTAGTCATGGTCTCAAACTGAATGCAAAGAATTGTATCATCATTTCCTTCGGCACAAACAATGCCCCCTCAAATCAACAATAATACTCTAAGCACCCATGAAGTAGTATGGACCAGGGATCACAAGTTGACTGTGACCTTAACTTTGACCACCATGTGTCTACTGTAGTAAGGAAAGCTTTCTACATAGCACACTTGATTAGTAAAGACATCACTATGAGAGCAAGAGAGGTTATAATCCCTCTATACTCGGCACTTATCCAGCCCATAATTGAGTATAACTCCCTATTCGGCATGTACTGTACAAAGTACCTGCAGCAATGAGATCTCAGAGGTTTCTAACAAAGAAGATCAAGGGGTTCCAGCATGTGTCTTACACAGACTGACTAAACTCCCTGTTGCTATACTTTGTATCATATAGACTTCTTAGGGGAGACTTATGCCTGGCCTACAGAGCAATCCAAGACTCAAACCTAATGAACTTGTTGCATATCCATAAATCAATGGGACTAGAGCTACCCATTCCAGAGACCTAAATATGGCCTGTGACTTAAATAGGACATGCTGGTAGGGCAGATTTATCTCCCAGCTACTGTCACATCGTTAGAACAGACTACCAATACATGTGAAACACAGCACCTCTATGACACTGTTCAAGAGCAAATAAACAGCACCTGGAACGGTCGACAATATAGAATAACACCAATATCCGCTCTCAGTCAGTAGTAGCAGCAGCACCGAACACTTCTTGTTGAACAAAATACGTTTATTGAAAATAAAACAAGCTGGAATCCAAAACACACATCAGAGTTAAGCGCTTTCATCTACTCTATGTAGACTTCCTCAGAACTGTATCATCCTAACCACTACCCTCTTATATACAAACATAAATCAATTAGTTTCATCAATTATATAAAACAATTAAAACATAATAAGTTACGAGAATTTAAAGTGCTCAGTGCTTAATTTCCTTGTCCATTGCCTTACATATATAAAAAAGAAAAAGAACAAAGAATATTCATTCAAACTTCACACACTTGTTAAAACAGTTACTTACCACATAAAAATGAATATACCAAAAAATATTTATAACATTAACATTTATAATATTGACACACATGCCACAATAAAATACATGCCTTGCTTTAACTAAACTTTTGTACATCTCCACCACTCTCTTGGTTACCCTCTATTTTCCAAAATGGGTTTGATGGAGACTGTTTCATTAAGTCCAGGAAATGTAGAGGCATTTATTTTAATTTGCCACCTAGTTTCTTCCTCTCCAAGTTTATATTTCATACTTCCCCCTCTAGGATTTGCTTTTATACATTCTAAAATACCAAAATTAAAGGAATCACAATGTGTATTACCACTGAGATGTCTCCATAAAGCATTATTGGTATCCTTTTTTCTTATTTTGTAAATATGGTCGTAAATTCTATTTCTAAGACATCTCTCCATCTTCCCCACATAAAAACAAGGGCATTTGGTACACTTAGCTAAATAAACTAGGTAAGAGGTTCTGCAATTGCCTTTTCTGAATCTAACCTCTGTTTTATTTTTGTCTTCCAAAATTAAATAGGGTACCCGAATAATAAACCCACATTGGTTACAGCTCCCACATTTTGTGGTACCTATGGAATTGTGTCCAAGATTACTGTCTATAGTTTTCTTTTCTAGTCTCATTTTCAAATTGCATCCATTCTTAGATACAAACTTGGGTGCCCCCCCCCCCACCTTCTTGTATACACTGTCATCAGTTTTCAGTATATTCCAGTTGTTTTCAATTATTTTCTTAATATCTCCCACTTGGGGGGCATATTGCAAAATACATGCCCTAGTGAATTCATTAATGACCATATCTTTATTTGTCACATTCATCTGCTGTGTATGGTCTATCCCTGTTCCCAATATGGGTTTATATTTATTCCCCCATTCTTTTTTCACATACTCTTTTATATCCACTATCATTCCCATGGGGTAACCCCTTGCCTTAAACATATTCCCTATAGTATCCATTTTGAGTACCATATCAGAGAAATCAGATGTCATTCTAGCTGCCCTTATGCACTGACCTTTAATTATACTCCTTTTCTGATGACTAGGATGGCAGCTAGAATATTCTAAATATGCATTACTAAACGTGTCCTTTCTGTATATATTTGATTTAAATCTCCCATTCTCTACTGTAATACGAGTGTCCAAATAAGATATGGACCTCTGGTCAACACTAAATGTAAATTTTAGATACTCACTCCTAGTATTCAAGTATATTTTAAACTCATTGAGTCTATTCTCTTCCCCCTTCCATATTAGAAACACATCATCCAAAAATCTTAGGTAACACAGTATATTATCATTCCATTCAGATTGGAAAATGTATTCTGTTTCCCAATCCAATAAAAGCAAGTTAGCAAAAATGGGGGCACATGCTGCCCCCATAGCTACCCCTTTACATTGCCTATAGTACTCTCCTTCAAATAGAATGTAATTGTAAGACAGGACCAGGGGTGGCTCGTCCTATCGGACTGCCGATCTGCAGCCCTCCCACCTATAAAAAAAAAAAAATATCCGTGAAACACAAAATTCATGACTGCCTTACCAGCAGTCCGGATAGTTACATACAAAGCAATCTTTGCTGTGAAATACCCATGATTCTGTGTGGTGACAACCGCACAACATAGAGGAGCTCCGGACTGCTTCAGCCGCAGTCAGAGCCAATAAGAGGACTGAGCTGCTCTCGCAGGACTTGCGAGACAATGCGTGCGCGGGAGTACGGATCAGTCGTTTGGTGAAGGAGCATGCAGGATTTAGTAGCAGCAGCATGCAGGAAGTAGCTGGTTTTGGGCTCGGTCGTGCATGTGGATTTAGTAGCAGCAGCATGGTTTTGGGCTCGTGGATGTACCGGCCGGGTCACCTCACATGCAGGATTAGGTAGCTGATCATCTGGTGGTCACTCGCTGTTTGGATCTAGTTTACTGGTCGCTGGTTAGTCCGGGTCCTGCAGGTAGGAGTGTGTGTGTGTGTGTGTGTGTGTGTGTGTGTGTGTGTGTGTGTGTGTGTGTGTGTGTGTTACAGTTGTAAGTCTATCCTGCATGAAACAGCCTGGTGGATGTATGCCTAGCAGCCCCCAACTCAGTTAAACCCAGCAATGCAGTTCGGCGTGTCAGTAAAGTTTTAAAATGTTAAGTTGGCCAGTAGGTCATTCTTGAATTCAGAGGTGTGGGGGAGAGGAGTAACTACAGGAGGTCCTTTAAAACAGGTGAATTATTACTTGCATCTGTGAGCTTTTAGTGCCTCAAAGGATACGGGCTTGTTATCGTAATACTCGTAACTCCTCCGTTAATTTCTATAAATATTCCCAGTGCACTCTACTGTATCGCGATCCATCAAAATAAGCCCTTTTCCCTCCTTATCCACTTCCCTGTGTGTCATATATGGTTTTAATATGTTGTCGAATGTTTGTCTGTTTTTCATAAAGCCACACTGGCCCCCACTGATTATTCGTGGAAGAGTTTTTGCTAATCTCTCCATTAAATGATGTAAATATTTTTTAATCATGGTTTACGATTGATATGGGACAATAAGTCTCCCAGAATAGTTTGACCCCCTTCCTCTTTCAGTATCAATGTTATTATAGCCTTGTGCCTTGATTCTGGTACCTTTTTTTCATATGTTAAGATCTAGTTAAATATCGCATATAATTTTAGTTTAATCTCTTTGTAGAACTTCCTCCAAAGCTCCACTGGACACCCATTCTCACCTAGAGGCTCCTCTGTTGCATGTTTTTTTTAATTTGCTCCTCTGTCTCATGGATTATTATAGGACTCTCCAATATTGTGATTTCCTCCTTTTTTAATACTATCAAGTCTACCCACTTCCAGAAAATTCCCCATTCTACTTTCACATTCTCCATACATTTCTGAATGTTTCTACAGGTCCTGGTAGTATTCAATGAAGACTCTTTCCATCTTACTTGGCTCCTTAACTACCCTTCCCCCTTTTAAGTCTCTAATTTTCATCACTCTTCTCTCCACCTTTTGTTGCCTTAATCTCAATGCTAAATTTTTTTCTGCCTCTTAGGACTGATTTCATGCCCATGCATTCTGAGAGCTGCTTGTTTTTGAAATGGCATTTCCTCTACTTATTTCCTCCACTTTCCTTCCAATTTGACAAGTTCTTTCCTGCTGCATGCTTAAAAGCCCTAATATTTGTTGCATTTCTTTTATCTTTTCCAGTTCATTCTATTTTTGGTCTTCAATCTTCGCATTCTTTTTTTCTGTTTCCTGCATATTAATTCTTATTATTATTATTGCTTTGAGATTATCACAATTCTAGATCATACCCTTTCCTGCCCCAGTCCACTTACATTTACTACCTCCATTACTTCTTTAACTATTTTGCCTTAAATCTCCAATGTCTTCTATTACAGTCTTTATCTCATTCAGATATCTTCACACTTAGAGGAGCATAGGATAAATGTATCAGGTGCGTGTAGAACATTCTTCTCAGATACCCATGATCATTTGTGCCCTGCTATAATAAGGCACGCAGTTGTGTTTCTGAGGTTAGACTCTGGCAGGAGAGTCTGCACAAGAGAATTAAGTGAAAACTACGCTCTTCATATTCGGGGTCACCACAGTTTCCTATTCTTTTTTTAACAAAATCAGCCTACAGCACACACACACAAGAATTTTTGTCAATGAACATAATGAAGAGAGTTGGTTATTTGGCTGGCATATTTTAACCAGGAAAAGCCCCGCAGCCTTAGCACAAAAACACTGCCGGCAGAATGTCAGGTAAGAAGATAATTCATAGATTCATAGATTCATACTGAGACTCAAACCCTGTCCTCCCAATCAGTAAGTACTTATGTAGGCATATATATATATATATATATATATATATATATATATATATATATATATATATATATATATATATATATATATATATATATATATATATATATATATATAACATATCTTTCAAATGATGCCTGCGTTGCCTGGGATCATCCTGCCAACTTTTGAGTTAGAATTACTTTTTACACACCCTTGTCAGTAAATTCTGATACGACAGTCTTGCTGCTTGGCATCAACTTCAACAGTGCATTAAAAGTTGACAATGGTTTTATCAGCCTAAGTACAGACTGAGATGTTCAGAACACATAAAACATAGCAACAATTGCAGAGTTATTTTTAGCTAGCTATCTTTATCTATTTAAGGTTTAAATCAGCAGCAGCCAGCAACAACTGCACTATAACCAACAATTCAAACGCTGTGTTAAGAAATTAAGCATTAGCAAATGGCCCACTTTGCATCTGTTGTAACTTGCTTGGGCTTCCAATACAAATAGTCAAAGAAACAGCCTTACCTGGTCTTGAATTGCTTACTCAGTCCAGTGTCATCTCCTGTTCTGGCACTGAATCGTAAATGTCTGTCTGAGCTCCTGTTTAGGCAGCCTTTCTGCAAATGACAAACAGGCTGGTACATCCCACATGTTTGAATGTTTGAGGTAAGCATTTAATTAAAAAATGAGGTAGCCACCGTGGTAGATGGGGTGTGAGGCAACACGATAACTAAAGAAGCTGTTTTTCATCTGAATGTGCACCATACCTCATTGCAGAAGTCACGTGTTCTCGTTATGATCTCATTTGTAAAAGTGTGCAACTTGGAATTTTTGTAATGCCTTGCCTTGCCACAACATGTTCAATTGCCTTTCTGTATTTTCTTATGATCTGCTTCCTTTTCCCAATGTTATAAGACAATAACCACTTGCTGGTATTTTAGTATTTTAGTTCCACCTGTATGCAGAAAATACCTGAAATTGCCAATGCAGCAAGTTGCCTTTTTGCTAACAAGCTGATATCTCCCTCCTTTGCTGCGGTTCTTGATCCACTGCAGAATGATATTCTCATGATGATTGCTCAAAATTACAGTTTGCAAATGGAGGTAGAGTTTATCAGACTGTGTTCCTGCACACAGTGTGCTTTCTGTTCATTGATCTAGCAACTTAATCACATCATTAACCCACCAATATCCTGCATTCATGTCTAATATTCACGGCAATATTTAAGGTCAGCATCAAGCAACTTTGCTTCAAATTCTGCCATTTATCCCCTTTGCTTTCCTTCTTCCATATTATTGTTTGTTCTTTGACATTCTGACATTCTGATTGTTTATAGATTAATTCAGTATTCTTTTTCTTATTTGAACTGCCTCATCTTTATTCATTTACCAACTTTGTAATTCAGCTACATTGCCTCACTTTTGTGCCTTCATTGAAAGAATAAGAGCTTAAATAGATCTAGCATGTTTTATATCTTCTCTGAACAACACATTGCCAGAGAATGACTGCATCCTTAGTGTTAATTATGGTCATTTTTTGTCCATGACTAAGCACTAAACAAATTCACCATCCCTACTATTAGTGTTTCCCACTAGAGTGTGAAGCTCTACAAATTACTATCTGTAGTGCCTTGAGTTGAGTCCCTTATGCCATTTGACTCATCTCTCAATCTTGTGTTACATATTTGTTTGTTTTGCACAGCCTTCTCTTCTTTATGAATATTAGCCATGGGTATGATAGCTTATCTGCTTATTCAGTGACCGGATTAGTTCAAGGCCCCTTTTGGCCATGGCTTCAGACTATGGCAACACAAGCATGAAAATATTTATAATAAAGAAATGGTTTAATGGTTTAAGGCATGGTTCAAGATGCAAAACCTGTATACAGTAAGCAAATATTTGATGGGCAGTCAAATACCTTAACTATTCATATTGCTGAAACAAGTAGATAGTTGTTGTCAGGCAGCAGGTCTTTTTTTGGATAAGAAACATTTTTACAAGTGGGGGTATCGCAGAGATTGCTACTTTCAGCATGTTACTTGGTACTTTAATAAAGCTGAATATAAATTATAATTAGAACTGCAGTGCAAGTAGAAGTGGTTTGAATTGAGTGCTGCTTGTTTTTCTTATACTTGATTTTGACTGACATTCCAGTAATGTATTTAAAAAGTAACTTATTTTTTCCTGCCTTACAACCTTTTTGTTTCCATCTAGATATTAAGTAAGCTGTCATGCAGCCAATGCATTGAAATTTTTTTTCTTCTACACTTCATTTTGTCTTGATTGGACTCTCATAATGATGGTTTGGCACCCAGGGCAACGTAAAGTTACAGTTTTTGTGGTTTTTGAGCATAGCTCCTCCCCTTTCCATTTGGCCACACCCATTCTCATTGACCCCACCCATTCAGCTGCCTCCTGCAGCCCCCCTTTGATTTGAAGTCACCAGTCGTCACTGGACAGGACTGTTTCCATAAATTCCATAATCAAACGTATTTCATCCCACTTTAGTCCACTACATTTTTCTATACTATTATTAAATCTACTAAGCCCTTCTTCCTGGGGTATGCTTGAAAAAAGATCTACTATGTCAACTGTTACCAAAAACATATCCTTGGTAACTAAAGTTGGGACCAACCTTCCCAAGAAATCCCAGGAGTCTTTAACTATATGCTTAATTTTATTGTAGGTGGGTTTCAACCAACTATCTATCACTTTACCAAAAGTAAAAGTTTTTGATCTGTTACCGGAAATAATAGGCCGGAAGGGGGGATCATTTATATCCTTATGTACTTTAGGTATACCCACTATAGTACTAATAATGGGATTTTCATCCTTCAAGTAATTATACATATCTGAATCAATCCTTTCATCTAACAATAGTTCTTCCAAAAATAAATCAGTTTTATGGTACCCTATATTAACTTCATTAATGGATGACACTTCATAATTTCCTGAATTAAACAAAATACTATTAATTTTATTTACATATTCAACAGTATCATATATCACTGCCCCCCCCCCACCTTTGTCAGGTTTCATTATTCTTATATTTTTGTTGGCCTGAATTTGTTTTAAAAGTTTAAATTCACTATATTGTAAATTAAACTTATTTTAAATAGTTTTTTTCCTTTTATTCTCATATTCATATATCTCATCTATAACAACCTTCTCAAATGTGGCTAATGTGTGATTCATTGGGGGTGTAAAAGTACTTCTTTTCTTAAATTTATTCAGCTGAATAGTATTTCTCCCTTCAAAAAACAAGGCTAAATTAAGTTTTCTCAAGTACATTTTAAAATTAATTATATAATCTACAATATTCATATTGTCATTATGAACATATTTCATTCCTTTAGATAATTTAAAAAAATCCTCATTTAATTCAGTTTGTGTATAATTAAAAATACTAAAATCTCCTAAACTCTAATATGTGTCATTGTGTTTTATTATTCCCATTTTATTGTCTAATTGTTTCTTCTCCTGTATTCCGGTGTCCTTTCCCAATAATTTCCTTGCCACTTGCCCTGAACTCTGAACTGTCCCCTGTTTTGGACCTGCCAACTTTTGTTGCCCTCTAAAAAATCAGAAGCATCCTCAAACCTTCCTTTACTTCCTTTACTGTACCTATTATAGTTGAAATCCTGATGGTCCAGACCATTGTCCTTCCTATTGGGTTCATAGGTATATCTTCCCCATCTATATGCCTCACCTCTCTCATACTATTGTACATCCCTTCTCATCTTCTTGCATTTCCTATCATATTGTTTACTGATCTGATTTTCAACCCAGGTGAATTATGCATTGAAGGACATTTCACTTTCATCAAATAGAAGATCATTAGTAATAATACAATCGGACTTTTCAAGTTCTGACAATAATACACAAATTTTCTTGTCATTGCAAGAAATAATGTATTTCATAAAAGTAAAACCAAAATTATTGAACATATTTGTGCATTCATTTATATTTTCTTCATCCATTACAATTCCCATGGGATATTTAAAAAATCGGAGTCCCATGGGTACTATATTAGTGTCCAAACATTTTTTTAGATACATATTGTCCAATTGAATACTTTTAAGTATTTTGAGTTTCTTGCCAAACTCATAAATGTACTCTTTCAAAGTTCTGTTCTCCTGAGAGTTGTTACCTATTTCTTTCATCGGACTAACATTCTTGGTTTTCCCATTAAATTCAAAATTAGACACTAAAACACTGCTAAAATCATAGTGTTTATGTTTACTGTTATTATTCTGTGTAACCGGATGGTGTACAGTACCTCTGTGCATCGACTGTCCTGCCATAGCGTATGTTCTTTTTGGCGCCACTCATTTGGGTTTTGCACCCGAAATGTTGTAATCTTGCTCCGATCCATTTCCTGCATCATTAAGGAGTTGTTCTGCCCCTTCAAGATTGGACTTAGGAAGTGATTTTCCACCTAACGGTCAGGGTGAAGGTGTGGGATGAAGTGAACGAGCTTCTTATGGATCCATTAAGTCCAATCTTGAAGGGGCAGAACAACTCCTTAACGATGCAAAAAATGGATCGGAGCAAGATTACAACATTTCGGGCGCAAAACCCAAATGAGTGGTGCCAAAAAGAACGTACGCTATGGCAGGACAGTCGATGCACAGAGGTACTGTACACCATCCGGTTGCACAGAATAATAACAGTAAACATAAACGCTATGATTTTAGCAGTTTTTAGTGTCTAATTTTGAATTTAATGGGAAAACCAAGAATGTTAGTCCGATGAAAGAAATAGGTAACAACTCTCAGGAGAACAGAACTTTGAAAGAGTACATTTATGAGTTTGGCAAGAAACTCAAAATACTAAAAAGTATTCAATTGGACAATATGTATCTAAAAAAATGTTTGGACACTAATATAGTACCCATGGAACTCTGATTTTTTAAATATCCCATGGGAATTGTAATGGATGAAGAAAATATAAATGAATGCACATATATGTTCAATAATTTTGGTTTTACTTTTATGAAATACATTATTTCTTGTAATGACAAGAAAATTTGTGTATTATTGTCAGAACTTGAAAAGTTCGATTGTATTATTACTAATGATCTTCTATTTGATGAAAGTGAAATGTCCTTCAATGCACAATTCACCTGGGTTGAAAATCAAATCAGTAAACAATATGATAGGAAATGCAAGAAGATGAGAAGGGATGTACAACAGTATGAGAGAGGTGAGGCATATAGATGGGGAAGATATACCTATGAACCCAATAGGAAGGACAATGGTCTGGACCATCAGGATTTCAACTATAATAGGTATAGTAAAGGAAGTAAAGGAAGGTTTGAGGATGCTTCTGATTTTTTAGAGGGCAACAAAAGTTGGCAGGTCCAAAACAGGGGACAGTTCAGAGTTCAGGGCAAATGGCAAGGAAATTATTGGGAAAGGACACCGGAATACAGGAGAAGAAACAATTAGACAATAAAATGGGAATAATAAAACACAATGACACACATTACAGTTTAGGAGATTTTAGTATTTTTAATTATACACAAACTGAATTAAATGAGGATTTTTTTAAATTATTATCTAAAGGAATGAAATATGTTCCTAATGACAATATGAATATTGTAGATTATATAATTGATTTTAAAAAGTACTTGAGAAAACTTAATTTAGCCTTGTTTTTTGAAGGGAGAAATACTATTCAGCTGAATAAATTTAAGAAAAGAAGTACTTTTACACCCCCAATGAATCACACGTTAGCCACATTTGAGAAGGTTGTTATAGATGAGATATATGAATATGAGAATAAAAAGAAAAAACTATTTAAAAATAAGTTTAATTTACAATATAGTGAATTTAAACTTTTAAAACAAATTCAGGCCAACAAAAATATAAGAATAATGAAACCTGACAAAGGTGGGGGGGGGCAGTGATATATGATACTGTTGAATATGTAAATAAAATTAATAGTATTTTGTTTAATTCAGGAAATTATGAAGTGTCATCCATTAATGAAGTTAATATAGGGTACCATAAAATTGATTTATTTTTGGAAGGACTATTGTTAGATGAAAGGATTGATTCAGATATGTATAATTACTTGAAGGATGAAAATCCCATTATTAGTACTTTAGTGGGTATACCTAAAGTACATAAGGATATAAATGATCCCCCCTTCCGGCCTATTATTTTCGGTAACAGATCAAAAACTTTTACTTTTGGTAAAGTGATAGATAGTTGGTTGAAACCCACCTACAATAAAATTAAGCATATAGTTAAAGACTCCTGGGATTTCTTGGGAAGGTTGGTCCCAACTTTAGTTACCAAGGATATGTTTTTGGTAACAGTTGACATAGTAGATCTTTTTTCAAGCATACCCCAGGAAGAAGGGCTTAGTAGATTTAATAATAGTATAGAAAAATGTAGTGGACTAAAGTGGGATGAAATACGTTTGATTATGGAATTTATGGAAACAGTCCTGTCTTACAATTACATTCTATTTGAAGGAGAGTACTATAGGCAATGTAAAGGGGTAGCTATGGGGGCAACATGTGCCCCCATTTTTGCTAACTTGTTTTTATTGGATTGGGAAACAGAATACATTTTCCAATCTGAATGGAATGATAATATACTGTGTTACCTAAGATTTTTGGATGATGTGTTTCTAATATGGAAGGGGGAAGAGAATAGACTCAATGAGTTTAAAATATACTTGAATACTAGGAGTGAGTATCTAAAGTTTACATTTAGTGTTGACCAAAGGTCCATATCTTATTTGGACAGTCATATTACAGTAGAGAATGGGAGATTTAAATCAAATATATACAGAAAGGACACGTTTAGTAATGCATATTTAGAATATTCTAGCTGCCATCCTAGTCATCGGAAAAGGAGTATAATTAAAGGTCAGTGCATAAGGGCAGCTAGAATGACATCTGATTTCTCTGATATGGTACTCGAAATGGATACTATAGGGAATATGTTTAAGGCAAGGGGTTACCCCATGGGAATGATAGTAGATATAAAAGAGTATGTGAAAAAAAGAATGGGGGAATAAATATAAACCCATATTGGGAACAGGGATAGACCATACACAGGAGATGAATGTGACAAATAAAGATATGGTCATTAATGAATTCACTAGGGCATGTATTTTGCAATATGCCCCCCAAGTGGGAGATATTAAGAAAATAATTGAAAACAACTGGAATATACTGAAAGATTCTGACAGTGTATACAAGAAGGTGGGGGGGGGGCACCCAAGTTTGTATCTAAGAATGGATGCAATTTGAAAATGAGACTAGAAAAGAAAACTATGGACAGTAATCATGGACACAATTCCATAGGTACCACAAAATGTGGGAGCTGTAACCAATGTGGGTTTATTATTCGGGTACCCTATTTAATTTTGGAAGACAAAAATAAAACAGAGGTTAGATTCAGAAAAGGCAATTGCAGAACCTCTTACCTAGTTTATTTAGCTAAGTGTACCAAATGCCCTTGTTTTTATGTGGGGAAGACGGAGAGATGTCTTAGAAATAGAATTTACGACCATATTTACAAAATAAGAAAAAAGGATACCAATTATGCTTTATGGAGACATCTCAGTGGTAATACACATTGTGATTCCTTTAATTTTGGTATTTTAGAATGTATAAAAGCAAATCCTAGAGGGGGAAGTATGAAATATAAACTTGGAGAGGAAGAAACTAGGTGGCAAATTAAAATAAATGCCTCTACATTTCCTGGACTTAATGAAACAGTCTCCATCAAACCCATTTTGGAAAATAGAGGGTAGCCAAGAGAGTGGTGGAGATGTACAAAAGTTTAGTTAAAGCAAGGCATGTATTTTATTGTGGCATGTGTGTCAATATTATAAATGTTAATGTTATAAATATTTTTTGGTATATTCATTTTTATGTGGTAAGTAACTGTTTTTAACAAGTGTGTGAAGTTTGAATGAATATTCTTTGTTCTTTTTTTCTTTTTTATATATGTAAGGCAATGGACAAGGAAATTAAGCACTGAGCACTTTAAATTCTCGTAACTTATTATGTTTTAATTGTTTTATATAATTGATGAAACTAATTGATTTATGTTTGTATATAAGAGGGTAGTGGTTAGGATGATACAGTTCTGAGGAAGTCTCCATAGAGTAGATGAAAGCGCTTAACTCTGATGTGTGTTTTGGATTCCAGCTTGTTTTCTTTTCAATAAGCGTATTTTGTTCAACAAGACGTGTTCGGTGCTGCTGCTACTACTGACTGAGAGCGGATACTGGTGCTATTCTATACTGTTCAAGAGCAGCCTGGATGAGTGGATGGGGTACCATAAGGTCTTGCTAGAGACAGTGCCTACAACCCTCCTAGACATGGGCCGTCATCACTGAATGCAATCTTGGGTACTGACTAGCATTCCTATGGTATTACATTGGGATGAAATGGCTAGGCTTAAAATGACTTCCAGGCTGATAACCTATTAATCTCCTATTATCCTATGGTTTTGTCTTATCTTTGTAGCTCTCCCAGCTGGGAAAAACACCTGGATGCTTTTAGAGAACATTATCTCCTAGCCAGTTTCTCTTTTCTTTTTTCCCCAGCCAATCACTCTCTACCAGACTGTAACCAATTTCTCTTTATCAGAATGTCTCCATGGGGACATGTGAATCAGGCAGTCAATTTCTCTTTATCAGATAGTTTCTATGTAGACATGAAGGCCAGATAAAGAATTGCTACTAAGCATACATTCATTTGCTAGAAAAAAAGCCTCATAACATTCAATAGTCTGTTATTTATCTCCTATTATCCTATGGTTTTGTCTTATCTTTGTAGCTCTCCCAGCTGGGAAAAACACCTGGATGCTTTTAGAGAACATTATCCCCTAGCCAGTTTCTCTTTTCTTTTTTTCCCCCAGCCAATCACTCTCTACCAGACTGTAACCAATTTCTCTTTATCAGAATGTCTCCATGGGGACATGTGAATCAGGCAGTCAATTTCTCTTTATCAGATAGTTTCTATGTACACATGGAGGCCAGATAAAGAATTGCTACTAAGCATACATTCATTTGCTAGAAAAAAGCCTCATAACATTCAATAGTCTGTTATTTACTTGCTTTCTCTTAAAACTTGTTATTAAGTCAATCTAAGGTCCTTAATCCAGCCATTCCCCCATGCAAGAATGAGAAAAAACACATTCATTTTTCTTTTATCATGTTCTTTTAACCAGGCTTTTTAATATTGCAGTGCCTACATTTCTTAAAGCTGAACACGAAGAAAGAAAAAAGGCAGCAGCACCTATTTACATTTCCCATTACACTTACAAATGACTGAGAAAACTTTGCTTTATAGCATGCAAAAAAAAACACGCACACACACACACCCACACACACACACACACACACACACACACACACACACACACACACACACACACACACACACACACTACAAAAATAATACTATTAAGAAAAAATGTTTTCTTTACTTAAAGTAAACTTTCTCTCCTCTCTTCCCCCTCCCCAAAGCATTTTTCTAAACATTAATGATATGAAGTAGGGCATATACTTTAGAGTTCCCCACAAGTCCAACAAATTCTGAAAAAGACCAAACAAAAAAAAAAAAAAAAAAAAACATTAATATCATGCTGGCACCATGGATTGAAAAAAAAACAGAATAATATATATATATACAAACATCCTTTATTCAACACACACAAAATTTGATTAAGCGATTTCTTCCTGCCAATTAGGACTTCTCCAGAATCAACTTAAACTAAAAACATTCAACATTGATATCTACCACCATGCTCGCTAAATTAGACTAATACATAGTACATTTGTGCAACTTCGCAATCCTTGTTATATGGCACAAAGAGTTTAACACTTATTTAAAACCCTTTAAAAACAATATCATACAAAATTTGACAATGTGTCAATCATCATAAAATACTCTAAGATGAATAAAATTAAATAGAGTATATTAATAATTTCAGTTTAATTCTACTGCTTGCCGATGTGTTTGCAAATGTGACACTTTCTTATCAAGGCTATATTGTGGACTTAAAGCTGCATTACATTTTATCATTGCTGTGCTAACTTTGGGATTCTCATAATGCTACTTTCTTAGAGCATATACAGCTACTGATGTCTTTATTGTGTGGATTTAAAGTGCAACTACCTTTTAATAGTGTTGTACTCCTAACTACATATTCTCCACTGTGTTTTTTGTTGTAAATCATTTTTTTCTTCCCTTGTAAACCCTGCATTACTCTCCTCTTACTGACTACATTCACTCTCTTCCCATACCTTCTATACCCCTTCTATATCATCCCACTACCTGCTACTTGTCTTCTGTTACCTATATATTTCTGTTGGGCTTTTACCTCCTTTTTGTACTCTCTGCATATTATTAATTGCACATCAACTTCTGTACATGTCCTTTCCCGACTTCCATTCCCTAATATACCTTTTTATTTTATAGAAGTCAAGCCTGTTTCCCTGAAACAGGCTGCTGCAAAACCGGCTGACTGACTTCTCTGTCCTCCATTCATGGCAAGCTTGAATACAGTGGTCACCTGTAAATAAGATCCAATGGATCCTGTCTATGTATGTTAGGTTCAATTGTTAACTACTACTGCTTGTATAGGCTTTCACAGCCCATTTTTCCCCCATATCACCGATCGCATCCCACCTTTCTTCCAGCCCTTCCCAGACCTCACCTTCTGGTTATTTCTCTCCTTAACTGAGTCTAACTTTCCTTTCTAGCCCTTTGACAAGTGCTCTGGTCAATATCTATGCTTCTGTAGTTCCCCCTTAATCCATTTCTTATAGTTAACCCAAAAACATCCCTATAACCATACTGTTTTCCTCTGGCTTGCTACTTGTACTAACATAGACTTGAAAAAGCAAATGGAACTCTAAATAAAGTACTCTACATTAATTTGTTAGCCAAAAGCATAGCTCAATGCTTGTTTTCCTTGACTCTGCATGCACAGTTGATACCTGGATTAACAAAAATTAACCACAAAAATAAATAAATAAAATAGAAACCAACAAGACTGGAAGGTAGAGCCAGAACACAATCCACACAAACTCCAATGAACAGATGTAAACAATTTATTGGTGCCTCCTAGTACCTTGGCTAATAAGCCTTCAGCAGGAAACAGTTGATACCTGGGTCAGCCCACTCCATTTGCCCAGGTTGCACTCGGGCTCACTCCACTCCCCTATCCTACCCCCATTCCCACCTACCCCCACTTCAATTACATTTATCCTCTCCATTCCTTCTCCATCCTTTCCTGTCCAACCACTCTTACACAACTTCCTGTTTATTACCACACCCAACACTTATACCATCATTCATACAGAGACTCCCTCTTTGCCAATCCTCCTCTAACTAAAGCCACAACAATTACCCTTAAATCACACAATGTTGTTGTTCTATTCCATTACTAATACTTCCCTCATTCTCTACCTCTTATCACACTAACCTCTCCCACCCTTTCACACATTTCAACACGTCATGCACCCCTACATCTTCTTCTACACCTCACTACTCTATAATCTCCTCATCCCTCTTCAATTTTTTCAACATCTACCTTATATACTTTAGATGTATCCCCTTTCCTGCAAAAACAAACCTAAATCCTACTATCTGTGCACTCCACCAACTCCACTTAACTTCTACACTACTAACTTACTCCTTTCTGGGGACATCCACCCCTACCCCGGCCCTCATGCTCCTTCCCCCAACTGCACACTCTTCAACACTTTGAATACCACCCCACCTCCTCATGTACTACTCCCTCTCCACCCCCCCCAGTTCTCCCACAATACCCCCTAAACACCTATCCATTCTCTAAATATTCAAAGCTTTATTAATAAAATCTCTGAGCATCACATCTGGATAGCCCAAACCTCCTCTCACATTTTCACCCTATGTGAAACCTGGCTAAAACCCCATATCACAAACACTGAAATACTTCCTCCAGGCTATAACATTTACTGCTCTGACTGACCCCCAAAAAAGTGTGGGGGGTGTAGCCATCCTCTACTCTGACAATCTTAACCTCAAACCAGTTTCTATCTCTATTCATAGGTTCAAAGGTAGGTACTAGGCTATTGGCCCTAGGGCCTATATAAGCTTAGCCAAAAAGGTACCCTGGCTTTTGCCACCCAAGAAAAATATTTTCCAGTGCCCCTGTTGAGCAGAGCCACAAAGGTGATTCCCGGGGTAAATTTCCTGTTTCCCATCCAATCAAGATTTTTCTTGAAGAGTGCTAATGAGGAGCTATGTTTGATGCAGATAGATAGTTTGTTCCAGAGTATGGGAAGTCTCTGAGACAGGAATCTATCCCTCCAGCATGTTCTGTTTATTGTGGTGACAAGGTTTAGGTCCCTAGAGCATGTAGCTTGGAGGGATTGGGATTTTTTTAAGTGGAGCATGTCCAACAGCTCTGGGTTTGATGTAGCTTTGTATGTTAGGCAGAGATTGCCTCTGAGTAGGTGATATGTGACGGAGTAAAGCTGAAGTGTTTTGAGACGGTCTGCATAGGGCATCTGTTTGAGGCCAGTAATCCTCTTTGTGAGGTATTTCTGCGGCCTTTCCAGTTGTTGTACATGTCTTGTGAGGTACATACCAAAAGGGGCATTGTACTCTATAATGGGTCTAATGAGTGACGAGTAGAGGAGAACAATGACCTCTTTTTTCCTGGATGAGAAACCTTTTGTGATGAGGTGTGCCACATAGAAGGATTTCCTGACTACTGTGGTGATGTGATTATCAAGAGAGAGACTACTGTCCACCTGTGTCCCAAAGTCTCTTATCACACTTTTGGTGTTAAGCAGACTACCACCTATGTGGTAGCTCATGGGTACAGAGTTTTTAACAAAAGGGGATGACAATTCACTTTTTGGCATTGAACTTGAGGCCATGGCTTTGACACCAGGCATCTGTCTCAGTGAGGCCCTTTTGTAGGATGTCCACATCGTTAGGCATTTTGATTATGGCTCCTAGTTTGGCGTTTTGATTATGGCTCCTAGTTTGTAGTCATCTGCGAACTTCATTAGCCAAAGACCTTCTGTGTTAGCCTGTACTTCAGAAAAGTAGATACCAAATAGGAGAGGACCTAGGACTGAACCCTGTGGTACTCCACTTGTCACTGGTCTGAAGTCGGATTTGGAGTCTGCTACTTTCACAGTGTGGGTTCTGTCAGTGAGCCAGTTGGCAACCCCATCTTGTGACATAGGGATTTATACCTAGTTTAGTGAGTTTATCTATAATTCCAGAGTTGGAGATGGTGTCAAAAGCAATGGCGAGATCTAGATAGGCTGTGTGAACCACATTACCCTCGTCTACAGCTTTGGTGACTGCTTCAAAGAAGTCTATCAGGTTTAGGAGACATGATCTGCCTTTTACAAACCTGAACTGGGAGGGCTCCAGAGTTTGGAGGTTACCAATGTCTTTGTTTATAAGTTCCATGATGATACATTCCATGGCCTTGCAGACCAGGCTTACTAGGCTAATGGGGCAGTAATTCCCAGGGTCCATGGTGGCTCCCCCTTTGTGGAGTGGGATAACCATCACTGTGTGCCATTCAGTGGGTGCAAAGCCTGAGGTGAGGCTATGACTGAACATGGTGTTTAGGTGGGGTGCCAGTTCATTCTGTAGTTCATGTAGAATGCAGCCTAGGTTGCTGTCAGGTCCCATTCTTGGCTTTGGAGTGTGTGTTTTTATCTGTGCAGCCATGATTACAGGAACTTTGCATTCTTCCGGTATAGAGATGGGCCCTTTATGGGTTGAGAGGGGGGTAAAGTTAGCACTGAACCTATCTGCCAGGATGTTGGCAATATCAGTTGGTTCTGTATATTTAGTGCCATTGTGCTGTAACTCAGAGCAGATCTGAGTATTGTCATTGAGATTCTTGACATAGCTATATAATGCTTTGTGGTTGTCTTTAGAATCAGTGGAGATTTTGTTTTCATAACTAGCTTTGGAGGATTTTATGAGGGATCTCAGCTTCTTACAGAGGCTGACCAGGGAGTTCCTCCAGTCATGGTATTTTACTCTTTTTTGCAACAGTTTCTTTCTTCTGTTGTAGAGTTTGTTTATGGCAGGGGACCACCAGATTGGTTTTCTTTTTTTGGAGGATTGTATCTTGGTTCTGTTAGGGATAGCATGATCCATGCACTCATGTAAGTGATTATAAATTGCATTTGTGTAGGATTCAGCAGTCCTACCTTTACTGTCCATCTACATGGGTGTCGTGAAGTTTGCCACTTCTGTCTTAAGAAGCGTGTACTACTTTTTATCCCTCGTTCTCTTTCTCTCAACATAAAGGTATCTTTGCCATCACATCATTCAGTATGAACATCATAAAACCTGAACACCACACAAAACTCCTAGGTACCATCATAGATGATGAGCTCAAATTTAACTTGCATATCTTGCATAGCATAAAAAAGACCCACCAAAAATTAGGTCTTCTATACCGCAATAGAAAATTCCTAACTCCCTCTGCTAGACTCTCCCTGGCTCAGGCTCTGCTCCTTCCCTCCCTCTTCTATGCCACCACAATCCTTACTAGCATGCAGGCTACAGCCATGTCTAAACTCCAACAAACCAGCTAGATTTGCCACCAACTCTCCTCACAACTCTCACCACTGCCTTGCACTCAACTCTCTCCAATGGCTCGAATTCCCTCAACAACTTCTACTATCTCAGCTACAAATCACCCACTCTATAATATACAGACCATCTAATTGCCCAGCCCTCTCCTCCATGGTATCCTGTTACACCCCTACATGTACTCTCCGCACCTCCAACCAATTACTCCTAGATATATACTAACCCAACAAAACAGTTGGTAAATTACAAAACCACCATAGCCCAAGCTTGGAACAAACTTCTCGTTCACATAAGATCTACTCCCACCCCAAGCACTTCAAAAAGGAATTAAAACATCACCTTCTTAACACTAAAACTTGCCCCTGTCACATCCCAACCAAATCCACTAAACTGTTATTACATTTTTCTTTTTCACTCCTTCCACACTGACTTCCTCCCTTTTTCTACATCACTACAGTTCTCCCATCAAACTTAGGATGTTATGTGATCCTATCTCGCCTACATTCTGACTGATGGGTTCGGAGCCGATCCTCGGCTCCGACTCGGCACGCTTATGCCAAAGAATGAAGTCTCTTATTGGCTGAGCTTACTATATCCCAGGATGCACCACTACCAGTCCCCCAGATCTCGTTTGCCGCTAACAAGCAAAGACGTGGTCTCGAGATTGGCTGAGCTAAGTAGTGTTTTTTTCACTTACTTTCCTGTCAGGGATTTCCTAAAATTTCAACAAAAAGCTGTTTTAACGGCTATCTTGTGTTTTTGTGTATGAGTGGATATTTTTTGTAAAAGTTTTGTGTGGTGATTGTGTATTTTCTGACTAAGAGGTCCCCTTTGAGCTGAAGGGCCTTCCCCTGTCAGTCAGTTGTCATTCAAGTCCCGTTTTATTTTAGGGTTCTTGGATCCTTTTAGTTATTTTTCTATTGTGACAGTCTTTGGTTTAAAAAAAAAAAAAAAAAAAGAATTTTTTCTGTGATAGTTAGTGTGTTTTGTTTTTGCTTTTCACTAGATTGGTTGCCATAATGTCACAGGCTCCTAGGCCTTCAGGTTTTAAGAAGTGCACTAAGTGCAGTTTCAAAATGTCAATAACAGATGACCATTCTCTGTGTGTACTGTTTGGGCGCCAAACATTTGCAGGAGTCCTGTAGCGTGTGCCACGCGTTTTCCTCGAGGGTCCTCCAAGAGAGGAAAAATAAACTTATTTTAAAAGGCCTTATTAAACCCTCTTTTGAAGAGGCATTAGCTTCCTCTCCTTCTCCTGCAAAGAAGAAAAGGGCGTCGGCTCGGACCAGCCCGTCGGAACCGACCGCCAAAAGACATAGGCAGGCTTCTCCTTCGGCTCCACGGACTTCGGAGCCGAGGGCGGAACGGTCTGCCTCGATGCCTCCAGCCTCGACTCCTCTGGGTTCGGAGCCGACGGCTGGGGCCTCGAGAGGCGGGTCACCTTCATCGGCTCCACTGATCTTGGAGCCAATGAAGGTTGTCCGCTCAGATTCTTCCTCCTCGGTGCCGAAGCCCTCTTCGGCACCGATGGAAATTGATTTGGACACTCCTTCGGCGCCGATAATTATCGAGTCGATTCGGAGCCGGTCCCCTAGTCCCTTGGAGCCGTTGGAGAGGCCTACTCGGACCCGTTCAGTCTCTTCCAGGTCATCAAGGATGTCAGATTCGGACATAGACAGGGTACTCCAAAGGCTTTTCCAGTCCCCAGTCTTTTCAGAAATTTGTTTTGGCTCCGACCCAATTGGCTTCGGAGCCGATAGCCCATTCCATTGCCATTCCTCCTCCGACCGCTTCGGCTCCGTCGGAGCAGGTGCTGGTGGAGCCAGTGGAGATCCTAGGGTCGGCTCCGACCCTTACTCCAACCCCAGCCTTCGGGTCGGAGTTTAGCACACGGGCAGAGCGGCAGGCACAGGCGTGGCTCTACGAAGACAAGCCTGGCTCCGTTTGTGTCATTTCGCGGAGGCCTTCAAGTCTTCCTTTGCCGACGCTCCCTTTGATGGGTCCTCTTTGTTTGGACCCAAGGTAAAAGACACTCTTACCTGCTGTGAGCAGGAGGGAAAGACTTTATCTGCCGTAGGAGCACGATTTTCCACTCCCTTTCGGCCTTATCCCAAGGCTAAAAGAGGAGGGAAGATGTGGTTCCACAAATCACAGAAATTCTTTCCTCAACAGCAGGAAGATTCCCCTTCCAGAGGCAGAGGAGGGGGAAATTTTTCTGGGAGACGCCGTCCCAGAGGAGGCAGAGGCCCCCGCAACACTGGAGACCGCGAGTCCTTTCATGGCTCTTCAGCCTCCCACACTCCATGAGGGATTGCCCGGCTGTGCTGCTCCGGAGCCAGTCGGGTGCCGTTTTTCCAAGCACCTAAAAGCCTGGGAGTCTATTACTCAGGACAGCTGGGTGCTTCGGATTATTGCCGGAGGTTACACCATTCCCTTCACACGCCCACCCCCACCGTCCAAAAAAATCCCGGACCCACCACCCAGTCAAAGGGAAATTGCAGCCGTAGAAGCTTCAAAGCTGCTAGAAAAAGGAGTCATCCAACCGGTCCCCACAGACCAGATTGGATCCGGAAATTACTCAAGGTTCTTTTTAGTGCCAAAAAAGACAGGGGACCTGAGACCCATTTTGGATCTCAGCAAACTAAACCAGTCCGTCATGAAGTCCAAATTCTGAATGGTCACTTTACAATCCATTCTCCCATTGTTGGAGAAAGATGTTTGGATGTGCTCCATAGATCTCAAGGACACCTATTATCACATACCGATGCATCAGGCATCCAGGAGGTATCTGCGCTTCAGCCTGGGAGACAGTCATTTCCAATTTTGTGCACTGCCCTTTGGTCTCACCACAGCCCCCAGGGTATTCACCAAGTGTTTGGCAGTAGTGACTGCTCACCTGAGGAGTCTCGGATTCCAAGTGTTTCCCTATCTGGACGACTGGCTCCTGACTGCCACCACCAGGCATCTACTACTAGAGAACCTACAAGCCACCATCTCCCTGGGTGCTTCCCTGGGAATTACATTCAACTGGTCAAAGTCTGTCTTGCTGCCTTCTCAGCGCATAAGATTCATAGGAGCAGAGATAGACTCAAAATTAATGCGAATCTTCCTTCCTACCGAAAGGATACAAACATTACAAGATCAAGTCCGAGCCCTGCTTCTAAGATCCAAAGCCCCAGCCAGGATGGTCCTGCAACTTTTAGGTTCAATGTCTGCCACGGTTCTCCTAGTTCCTCTGGCAAGGTTGCACATGAGGATTCTCCAGTGGCTATTATCGACACAATGGTCTTTTCAGGATCTCCCCCTCAATCATCACATACTGATTACAGAAACGTGCAAACGGGACCTCCGCTGGTGGCTTCTGCCATCCAATCTGAATCAGGGAAGACCCTTTGTTATACCCCTCCGTGGCCACCTTGACAACGGATGCCTCCCAGACGGGGTGGGGTGGGGGCATTGTCTGGGCAGGTCAGTTCAAGGTTCTTGGCTTCCAAACGAAACATTTCTCCATATCAATGTGTTGGAAATGAGGGCTGTACTTCTGTCCCTACAAGCCCTCCACAAGTTTCTCCCTCAAGGCATTATCGCCATCCACACAGACAACATGTTGGTGGTCTGGTATCTAAACAAACAGGGAGGGACCAGATCTTATCCCCTTTGCAGAGAGGCCATGAGGGTGTGGGAATGGGCAGTGGCTACCAAGCGCTTCCTGGTAGCGACCCACATTCCAGGAAAATCCAATGTATTAGCAGACAGACTGAGCAGGACTATTCTCTCTCCTCACGAGTGGTCTCTGAACGAAACAGTAGCAGCTCAGATTTTCAAAAGGTGGGGGACTCCGTGCTGTGACCTGTTTGCAACACCACGAAACACGAAGTGCAAAAGGTTCTTTTCCTTGACCCCGCGTCAAGGGGAGACAGCTACGGATGCTCTAGTCCAACCTTGGCCAACAGGACTGCTTTATGCTTTCCCTCCGATTCCACTCCTCCCCAAAGTCATCCAGAAAGTTTCCCAATTGGGGTCCACAATGATTCTAATTGCCCCGTACTGGCCTCGTCAGGTATGGTTCCCCTACCTACAGAAATATACCCTGGACGGTCCTTGGTTCTTGGATCTAATTCCGGACCTTCTGGTTCATCAGTCGGGACAACAGCACCAGTCCCTTCACACTTTGAAATTAACAGCTTGGCTCCTCCTCTTCCGACTTTAGTCAGAAATCACACCTTGGACCTGGAAGTTATTCACATTTTATCTTCAGCCCACAAACCCACCACTAAGAAATTGTATCACAGTAAGTGGAAGAGGTTTGCTATCTGGGCTCAACTCAGAGGCTTAGACCCTATTACTGCCCCGATACCAGAGGTCTTGAAGTTTTTAACATCCTTGTTTAATCAAGGATCTTCAGTCTCTACTATTAAAGTCCAACTAGCAGCTATCTCCAAATTTCACGATTCCATAGACCCACCGTTGATGAGCAGCAGATTATGTAAAACTTTCATGAAAGGTGCTGTGCTTTTAAGACCGCCAGTTTTCCATCCTGCGCCTCCGTGGGATCTTGATTTGGTACTTCGTGCCTTAACATCTTCCCCCTTTGAACCGGCTGCTACATGTGATTTGAAATATCTGTCTTGGAAAACTGCCTTCTTAATTGCAATTACCTCTGCAAGAAGAGTTTCAGAACTTCAAGCCCTATATATCAAACCACCGTACTTGATTTTTCACAAGGATAGAGTATCACTTAGGCCTAATCCATCTTTTGTCCCAAAAGTTTGTTCCAATCTCTGTCTCCAACAGTCTTTAGAGCTACCAGTTTTCTTTCCAAAATTTTCAAACAAAGCGGAATACACCTTCCATACATTGGATGTTCACAGGCAATTGCGCTTCTATCTAGATAGGACTCAACAAATTCGAAAAACAGATCAATTGTTTGTGTCCTTTTCAGATAATAAACTGGGTAAAACCATCACTAAAGCTACTATTGCCAAATGGATCAGAGATTGCATAACTCAGGCTTATTCCTCTTCAAATAAACAACTTACAACTTCTGTCAAAGCTCACTCTACTAGAGCTATGGCTACCTCTATTGCATTCCATTCCAAGCTCGCTATTTCTGAGATTTGTGCTGCGGCTACTTGGTCCAACCCGCACACTTTCATTTCCCACTATAAATTGGATGTGGCATCTAAAGGGCGAGCATCATTTGGTTCCACGGTACTCAGGAGTGTTTTCCAGTGAGCCACCCAGGATTTAGGTGCTAGGGATGCTGTCCCATCAGTCAGAATGTAGGCAAGATAGGATCACATAACATCTTTTAGTTATGTACTCACCATAACTTCAGATGTTTGGGATCCATCTCGCCTACATTCCTAATACCCACCCTCCTTCCCCCTGCCTTGGAGATCAGAAGAGATTGAACGGTTTGAGTTCTACTGTTTTATCTTGTATCATCTGTCAATGTTATATAAGCAGTGCATGCGTGTGTGCATGTATGCGGACAAACTAGATCTGGGGGACTGGTAGTGGTGCATCCTGGGATATAGTAAGCTCAGCCAATAAGAGACTTCGTTCTTTGGCATAAGCGTGCCGAGTCAGAGCCGAGGATCGGCTCCGAACCCATCAGTCAGAATGTAGGCGAGATGGATCCCAAACATCTGAAGTTATGGTGAGTACATAACTAAAAGTTCTATAGCACCTCCACATGTACATATGTGCCTACTGCCTCTGCTCTTCTATATATCTCTCTCTTCTCTGTGATATCCTCCTCAATCAATTGCTAATTGTTATTAGGTTATTGTACCATTTTGTACTTCTGGAACTGGTGTAATACTTTTGTATCATATTTCTTTTTTTTATTCCTGGAACTTGTGTCTTACAATTCTCTATATGTGCGTATTACACTGGTATTGTAATTTGTCTGTACTAGAGCTTTTCTTCTCAGGTCTGCACTGAAAATGGGCTTTTTAGCCCAGTTGGATTAACCCGGTTAACAAATATCAAATGAATAAAATAAATAAATAAAAAGGAGACCTTTTGTTTAATAATGGCTGCAGAGAATGCTTGTCATTAATCTTGGGGGAATCTTGTGCATTCAATTTAATTTGAAAAATGTATTCCTTTGCTTCCAAATTGGTTCTTAAGTCCCCACCCCTTAGATTTTCTAGAACCTGCTCTAATATTGCAAAGCAAAAACATTTAAAATTGAGGCATTATAATGAATGCCTCTACACACCATTATTGTCATTATGCCTACTAATGTGGTAAAGATGCTTATATATTCTCTTCCTAAAGCAACTCCCTGTCTTACCAACATAGAATGCTGGACAGCTGGAGCATACAGCCATATAAACCACATTTTAGATCAACAATTGCTCCTAGCAAACCATATTACGGACCTTAGTTCATTTTCCAAAACTATCATAATCTTTTCTAAAATATGGGGACAATGGGGACATGCTCCAAATTTGAGTGTACCCTGCTTTTTAATTTTCTTCTTACCTCCACCAACTTCAAACTGCATTTTAAGGTTGGAACCTGTTTTGAACACAAAAACAGGTTCATTTCCCACTGTATTTTTGTAATTGTGGGTTTCCCCTAATGCTGATCCAATTTTTGCTTACTAATTCCATAATGTCCTTTGAGGAAGGGCCAAATGGTACCACCAACACTCTTTCAAAATTAACATCATTTCATTTTTCTCCTGATCCTAGAATACCAGAACCCAAAAGGGGTTTGTACCTAAGTCCCCATTGACTCAGGATATACTGACAAGTGTCCTGAACTAAATTAAAGGGGTAACCCTGATCCAAAAACATCCCACCAATATATTTTAATTCCTTACCAACATCCTCCCTATGAGAAATCATCCTTGCTACCCTGATATATTGTCCTTTTAAAATACTCTTTTTCCTGACTGAAAGGATGGCTGCTTAAAAATTCAAGATAACTGTTACAAAAGGAGGACTTTCTATATACCTTGGATTTAAAACCTGACTGAGTGTGTTCAATAAAAGTGTCCAAACAACTAATTCCATTTTTACTAACATTCAATGTGAATTTCAAGAATTCAGATGATGTGTTTAAATGGTTCACAAATTCTCCAACTTTATTTCAGAACTCCTCCATAAAACAAATACCTCATCCAAAAATCTAGTATATAATTTAATGCATTTAAAAAAGTACTATCAAACATATTTGGACTCCCAAGCCGATAAATCCAAGTTTGCATATATTGGTGCAGAGGGTGCACCCATTGCTACTCCCTTGGATTGTCTATAAAATTCCCCCACAAAGTGAATAAAATTATAATCCAAAACCAATGTCACTAATTCCATCAATAAACTAATTTCACCATTCGAAAGTGAAGTAAACTTATGCAAACTATTACTAAAATGCTCCAACCCATCATTCCTTGGGATGGAGGAAAAGAGGTCTACCACTTCAATGGTAAGAAAAATCAGATCTAGTGACCAAAGACCCTCCCCTGATCTCCCTAAAAAATCCCAGGAATCCTTAACAATGTGTGTTATCTGACTAAGAATAGGTTTCAAACTTCTATCCAAATATACACCTATAGCATAAGTCTTAGAACCCCTGCCAGACAAAATGGGCCTAAAAAGGGACAGGGGGTTAATATCTTTGTGGACTTTTGTGATCCTGAAAATTGTGGCCACCATGGGGTTCTTAACTCTTAATTTATTGTAAGTGTCTAACAAAATTCTCTGGTCCAAAAAAATATTCTTCCAAAAAAGAATCAATTCTTTGATAACTGATATTAATGTCATTAATGGAAGAAACAGAGTAGGTGTTCCATCATTTAATAACTTGAACATAGTGTTGGAATAATCTTGTGCATTAAACGTTACAGTTCCCCCACCCTTGTCAAGTTTCATAATTCTAATGGTGTTGTCATTTCTAAGTTGATCCAATAGGGACTTTTCCCCTTTACTTAAATTAGAATTATCCAAATACTTTTTTCTAAACCTCCCTTCAGTATTATATAAATCTTCTATTATTACTTTTTCAAAAACATGCAGGGTGGGGTGTAATGGAGGGTTAAAGGTACTTTTCCTTTTAACCATACCCTCATTTAACATGTCCTTTTCTGTTCGAGTTTTCTCTTTAAAAATATTGCCAGATTCAGTTTCCTAGTAAATAATTTAACTTCTATTAAAAGTATCCACCAAACTGAACCCCTTGGTAGGAACAAATTTCAACCCTTTTAGAAACAGTGAAAAATGATAAGAGGTGATGTCTATATTAGCATAATTATAAATATGAAAACCTTTGTAGAGTAAACAACCTCATTTTGCAGGTTTATCTGCGTGCTGCCCTATTCCAACTCAGAACCAACTCAACTGTTTAATTCTGCTCGCGCCTTCCAAAACTCTCGAGCTAGGCTCTACCCATAATGCTCCTCTCTAAATTACCTCAGATCAAGTTTGCCTATAATAGTGGCAGACAGATAATAAACAGCAATAAGAGACCAGATCTGTGTCCCAGTTATGAAGCCAGTCTTTGGAAGCATTTGGTCCACTAAGAGTCTTAGACCAGGGGAAGGGGGTCAAGGGCTTAGTGAAGATTGACAACACAGATGGAATGTCATAGTAAGACATAACTTTATCTCATTTTCTCAATCTTCACGTAATCCTTGACTGTGGGACAGAGTCCTTACCTACCTGAATCTTGGGATGTCTCATGACAGAATATTCCTGAGCACCATCAAATCAAATAATGCACACCCCCTAGAGACCTGGTCCAGTTTGCAATGAGTAATAAAAGTATCAGGAGAAGCCCAAGTAGCTGCTACACAAATGTTATCTAAAGAAGCTCTAGCATGAAAAACTGCGGAAGTTGCTATGGCTGTAGTTGAATGAGTGGGTCTATATTAAAAACACGAACGTTTACTTACCTGAATACCTAAACGCTGACACATCTTCAGTGAACCGCGAAATCATCGATTGTCCTGAAGCGTGAAATCCGAAACGTCGAATCGTCATGGTTGGCCCTTCTGCGGTATAGATCCGTAAGGTAAGTGTGAGATAGTTACGGACCTTAGGGTTAGGGTGCGGTTTAAGGTAAATGCATAGATGGTAATGTATGTTAGATTTAGTATAGGGTTAGAAGTAGGGTTTTATTAAGTGTATGTGTGTGGATTATTTAGTTTGTTTGGGTATAGCTTTTTAAGGTAAGTGTGCGATAGTTACGGACCTTAGGGTTAGGGTGCGGGTTACGTTAAGTGCATACATGGTGGTATATGCAAGATTTAGTGTATTAGTGTATGGTTAGAAGTAGGGTTTAGTTTAGGGTTAGAAGTAGGGTTTTGGTTAGTGTATGTATGGGGTTTATTTAGTTTGTGTAGGTAGTATGTAGCCGGCTGTGAAATGGGACAATGATGACATTTCGAGTTTCTGGATTTCGCGGTTTAGGGTGTTCAGTGTACTTGCAGTTCGCGGAATATGTGTCGGCGTTTAGGTATTCGGGTAAGTAAACGTTCATGTTTTTAATATAGACCCGAATGAGCTTACATAGGATGTGGTAGTTGGAGACCCTTTGAATGATAAATAAAGGTGATGCAATCCCTAAGCCATTTAGCTAAGGTAACCTTAGAAACTAGGTTACCTAAAGAAAGTGAGGAAAAGGCAACAAACAGTTGATTGGATTTCCTGATATCCTTTTTTCTGTGAAGGTAAAAATGTAATTACCTGTGACGTCTAATAAGTGTACACAGTACTCCCCTTTATTGAAGAAATTGTGGAAAAAGATTGGTAGGTGTAAGGTTTGATTGATATTAGATTCTAAAACAACTTTTGGTAAAAAGGAAAGATTAGTCCTGAGGGAAACTCTTTCCTTATGAAATATTAAATAGGGGGGCTTGCAGGACAAAGCATGCATTTCCGATGCTCTTCTAACCAAAGTAATAGTTAATAAAAACATTTTCCATTTGAGAAATTTTAAGTCACAAGTAGCTGAAGATTCAAAGAGGGATAAAGTAAGATTGTAGGACCAAAGGTAAATCCCAGGGAGCAGTGGGTTCTTTAAATGGAGGCCTTAACATTAGGGTTCCTTTCAAAAAGACCTTACAAAGTTTGTGACAAAAGTGAAGAACCTTCCAAACCAATATGGAAGTTAGATATCACAGCCAGATGTACTCGAAGGGTAGAGGCTGAAGAACCAGATTGATAAAGAACGGCCAGAAAATCCAAAACGTTATCCACAGGAGCTACATAAGGGTCACTATCACTGTTAAGAGCCCCTCTAGCAATTTTTTCCCATTTGCTATGGTACAGCTTTCTAGTAGAAGATTTGTGATGGGCCAAATGATTTGTCGGACCAGTGAGGTAAGGGAAGAATGCCTGGCAATCAGAGGAACTGGAGAAGCCACTCACTCAGCTTGAGATGTTGGAGATTCAGATGAACCATTCCATATGGATGAGATAATAAATCTGGAGCTGGGTCCAGAATCCAAGGTTTCCAAACTAGGCGAGGCCAAATGAAGGGAAACCAAACCTGTTGAGGCCACAACAGAGCAATGAGGATTATTGTATTCATTGACCTCTTGGCTTTCTTTAGAAACTGAGATATCAGAGGAGTAGGGGGAAAACCATACAGGAGACTGGGGGGGGGCAATTGTGGAGAAAAGAATCTCTGGGTGATGCCCTCTGAGGGGGGATTAGGGCAAAGTAACTGCTGCACTTGTTCAGAGGGGTCTCAAACAGATCACAGCAAGGTTGGCCCCAGTGGTGGAAAATCTTTTCTGTCACTACAGGATTGAGAGACCTCTCATGAGGCATCAGCATAGTTCTGCTCAACTTGTCCACTATCATGTTGAAGCTCCCTGGAATATGTGTTGCCATGAGACAGTGGTTGGAAGAAATCACCCATTGCCAAACTCTGAGGGCTTCTTGACAAAGTGGATAATATTTGGTTCTTCCTTGTTTGTTGGTGTACCTGACTACCTACATGTTGTCCATCTGAATTGCCACTGTTCCCAAGGAAAGAGCATCTTGAAATGCTTGCAATGCTAACATCACCACCCTCATCTCTAGAACATTGATGTGCAAATTTGGCTGAGGCCAAGTGCCTTGGACTGTCCTTCCCAGATAATGCCCCCACCCTATCTGGGAAGCATCCGTGGTCACTATGGCTTGGGACATTGGAAGGAAGAAAGGAAAGCCCAAAAGGATGTTGTTGGAATAGAGCCACCAAGACAGGTATTGTTTGCAGTGGTTGGACATCAAGATGTGATGCAACATTGGGTGATTCAATAACGACCATTGGGAGGCCAAAAGCCATTGGAGAATCCACATGTGATATTTGGCTAAAGGAACTAGAGTAATAGATGCTGCCATTGAGCTTAGTGCCTGTAAGATGAGTCTGTCTGGAACACTTCTGTCCTGAATAATATAGTTTACTTGTGATGTGATCTTTTGGAGCCTTTCTATTGGGAGTGAAGCAATTCTCGTAACTGTGTTTAACAGAGCTCTGATAAACTCCAGCTGTTGTGTAGGTTGCAGATTTGACTTTTCATAATTTATTGTAATGCCTAATGAAGGGCAAAGATGTAGGGCATAACCCCTTGCCTTTATGAGTTGACACCTGTAGTAGTGGTAAAGAGACAGTCATTGAAATAAGGAAAAGTTTGAAATCCCAGCAGTCTGAGATGAGCTGCTACCACCGCCATACATTTGGTAAACACCCTGGGGGCTGTGGTGAGACCAAAGGGCAGTGTTCTGAACTGAAAATGACTGGCTCCCAGCCAGAAGCACAGGAACCTTCTAGAGCATTTGTCCATTTTTATATGGTAATACACATCCTGAAGATCTATACAGCAATCCAATCGTGTTTTTTTTTCAAGAAATGAAGTATTGACTGCACTGAGGCCATTTGGAAATTGGTTTGCTGAACTGACTTGTTGAACTGGCTGAGATCCAAGATGGGTCTCCAGTCCCCTGTTTTTGGACACTAAAGAGAATCTTGAGTAAAACCTAGATACTATCTGGTCTGGTGGGACTTCTTGGATGACTCTTTTTTTTTAAGTAGTTTTTGAATTTCTATGACTACTGCTTCCCTGTGACTGGGTGGAATGTCTGGGAGTCTTTATGTTTTTAGATTCATCAAAAGTGAAATAAAGTAGCCTCTGGAAATGATCCCCTACACCCATTTGTTCATAGGTTCATAGAGTCATAGGTGTTTACTAGGCTAATGACTACAAGGGCCTTTTTAAGCCTAGCCATGCATCCCAAATCTCTGATGAGTTCTAATACCCTTCATAAGTGTAAACATGGGCCTGGGAGATGAACCATTTGCAGGTTACCTGTTTGCATCAGAGACATAGGTACCAAACTGGGATGAATTTCCAGTTACCTATCCAATTGTCCAAGTTGCACTTGAATTGGATTAGGAGGTTTACATGCTTTACATGGATGGGGAGCCTGTTCCATAGATGGGGTCGTCTCTGGGATACATACCTATCTCTCCAGCTGGTCCTATTTATATCACAGGCAAGGTTTAAGTCTTTAGAACAGGTAATTCTGGTACTGTTTGTTTTGTGGATAGGTAGGAGGTCCATCAAAGTGGGGTCTGATAATGCCCTGTATGCCAGGCATAGATCTCCCCTCAAAAGCCTGTAGGAGACAGAATACAGGGATAGGACCTTGAGGCAATCTGTCTAGGACATATTACTTATGCCCTGTATTCTTTTAGTGAGGAACCTCTGTGGCTGTTCCAGTTGTTGGATATGCCTGATTAGGTACATACCAAAGGGGGCATTATACTCAATGACAGGTCTGATGAATGCCGAATACAGCGGAACAATAACTTCCTTGGACTTAGATGCCATACCTTTGTTTATAAGTTGCGCAACATAAAATGATTTCCTCACCAATGTAGACATGTGATGATCAAAGGCTAGATTGCTATCTATGTGTGTCCCTAAGTCCCTGACTACTGGGTCAACTCTAAGGGGTGTGTTGTCAATATGATAGCTACCAGGGATGGATGACTTCTCAAAGGATACTATTATGCACTTGTTTGCATTTAGTTTTAGTCCATGACTCGGACATCAGTTGTTTGTCTGTGTCAGCCCATCCTGAAGAACATTTTTGTTAGTGTGAGATTCAATGACGGCTCCTAATTTGCAATCATCTGCAAATTTAGTGAGCCAGAGACTATTGACATTGGCCTTGACTTCTGAGAATTAAATGCCAAAAAGGGGCGGTCCAAGGATTGATCCCTGAGGGACTCCACTTGTGACTGGCCTTTTTTGTAGAGGTGGAATCCCAATTCTAACTTCTTGGGTCCCATGTGTGAGCCAGTTGGATATCCACCGGGTGACATACGGGTTTGTACCTAACCTCATGAGTTTGTCAACAATGCCTGAGTGGGGAAGTGTATCAAATGCCTTGGCCAGGTCAAGATAGGCAGTGTAAATGATTTTGCCCTCATCCATTGCTTTGGTGACTTTCTCAAAGAAGTCCACCAGGTTGAGTAGGCATGATCTGCCCTTTATGAAACCAAACTGGGTTGGGTCCAGTGTCTGGAGGTTTACTATATCTCTGTTGATCATTTCCATGACAATTCTTTCCATGGCTTTACATATAAGCCTAGTAAGACTTATGCGTTTGTAGTTTCCAGGGTCTGTAGATGGCCCACCTTTGTGCAGAGGAATGACTGTTGCCTTTCTCCATTCATGAGGCATGAAGCCTGTTTGGAGACTACAGTTAAATACTAATTCCAGAAGCCCTGATAGGCCATGTTTCATGCTATTTAGAAGGCATCCTGAGATACTGTCTGGGCTCATTGATGCAGTGTTCTTGGTCTTAGAGAGATCATTAAGGACCTGTTCCCTAGTGATAGTACGGGGAGTTATATCTGATGATATTTCCTGAGGGAAGGCTGAGGGGGAGACAGGAGTAAAGTTGGAGCTGAATTTATCAGCCTGGAGGTTTGATATATCTTCTGGCTCAGTATAGGTGGCTCCATTTACAATAAACTCTGCACACAACTGTGTATTGCCTTTGAGGTTGCGGACATAGATAAAGAATGCTTTGTGATTGTCCTTGGCCTGGGAGGCCACACTTATCTCAAATTTGGCTTTGGTAGACTTTATTTGTCCTCTGAGTTGTTTGTTTGGTTTAATGAGAGTGCTTTTATCCTGCTGGGTGCTGCACCTCCTAATTTTTGCCATGGTTTTCTTCCTCCTGTTATGCATCCAGCTGATTTTGTGATTCCAGTAGGATGGCTTGTTTTTTGAGTTAGTTATGTACTTCTTCCTGGTGGGTACAGCTGCTTCTATACAGCTATTAACATGCTTGTACAGGGTTTCTGTGAACAGTTCTGCATAGGCAGAAGGGTTCTCAGGGTTTATAAGTGCTTGAAATTTTGCCAGGTTCTCACTTAATAGCAGGAGGTTAACCTTAGAATAGTTCCTGAATATTCCCAGTTTAGCTGGTGGTCCAGGTTTAATTTTTACTTCAAAGGAGACAATTTTGTGGTCTGACCTTACCAGGGAAGGCATTACAGTAGGAGGTGTGCAGCACTCTCCCATATTAGTAAGGACCAGATCCAGTATGGTTGCAACCCTAGTTGGTGTATTGACTATCTGGTGTATTGAATATCTGACCTGTCTCATGTCATTTGTAGCTAGGCATATTGATGCAAGGATAATCATCCCCCAACTGCCTCCAGAGGAAGGCAATCAGGCATCCATTCAGAAGCGCTGATAGGAGTTTCCAGAGAGGGAATCTCTGGACCCCTGGTTCTGCGGGCCACCTCTGTTTCTAGAACGGTGTCTTCCATTGTTAATTCCCCCTCTGCACTGGGGGAAGTCCTTGCAGCGTGAGTCCTGGAAAGGCCCTTGGGACTTTTTGAACCATAGCCTCCCACTTCTCTAGTTTCTAGAGTAGGGCCATTGAGGAATGGAGAAGCATACACCTATGGCAGAAAGAGTTTTCCCACCCTTCTCACATCTAGCCAGTGTGTCTTTACCTTGGGTCCAAATAGGGATGATCCATCAAACGGGCCATTGACGAATGAAGATTTAAATGGCTCCACAAAGTCATGCAAGCACATCCAGATGTGTCTCCTGATGGCTATGCCTGAACCTGCTGGTCTTGTCCCTTCGGCTGCATGGGCAATTAGCCTCATGAACAAGTTCGACATTGATTCAAGGGTGGCGAGCTTCTCTTGGATTCCTTCGGTTACTACTCCTGTAAGAGTATCTGGTAGCTTTTTAATCAGATCTCTCTGCAACCTGGTAAAGTGCACCATATAGCTTAAAGACCTGACAGTAAAGGTCAGTGAAGCAAAAACACGCTTCCCAAATCTATCCATAGTCCTAGACTCCTTGTTAGGAGGATGGATATTAGGACTTCCCTCTGCAAGTTCCTTTTTTGTGGCTGCCACTATCACCATGGCATCTACAAATATACTCTTAGCCCAATGCTGCTCATCCTTAGGGATAGGTAGGATCCAGCCAGGCCTCTTGGGGATCGGCCCGATGGAGCCAGGAATTTTCCAGGCCTGCTGAGCAATCAGTTTAATAAGGTCATCAGTGGGCAGAGAGATCTAAGAGGTAGAAGCTGGGCACAAAAAGCCTTCAGGCATACTGATTCCTCTGAGGAAGACTGGAGGAATGTCCAGCCACCCATTTGTTTCAGGATTTCCCGGATGTTCCCAAAGGAAACATCATCAGGGGATGACCTGGGGGAGCCTTCCTCTTCATCAAAATTGGTGTCCTCAGTGAAGGATTCCTCCGGGGAGTCTAAGTGCTTCCTCTTGCACTTTTTCTTCGAAGGTACTTCCTCAGTGGGATGTTCCAGGGAAGTATCCAAAGAGGAAACCACCAAGGTGGATCACTCCTGAGGCTTTTGTACCCCATGTCCCAGGGATGAGGCTGGTAGAAGCTCTGTTCGGGGAGATACAGATACTGATTGGTCCAACAGGGGTGGCAAGGACTGCGAGTCCACAATGGACAAGGCCCTCTCCATGATATGAAAGGTTGCCCCCCCCCCAAAGAGGGATGGGAGCCCAGAACCAAAATAGGCTCCTTTAGAACCATGATTCCACCCTGCACTGAGGAAGCTGCCTCTTTAGCAGGAGCCTGGGATGAGCCCATGTACGCCGAGGCACAGAGGGGCATGAAAGACTCCAAAATAATCAAAGTCGAACCCTGCCCCTCGGAACCAGTAATGAAGCCTTGACCCTGGGAGGTCTCTGGTTCCAAGGAACCAGAAGAATTCAAGGCAAATCTCTGCTCCGGGGAAGAGACTCTAACCAGAACTGAGGCAGTCAGAGACGGGCAGGTCATTGCCTGGGGCTCCAGTGGCTCGGCTGGAGTTGGAGGAGGAATGTGTGATGGTGTTGAAGAAAGACCAGTTCTGGAGCTGAGTTGGCTTGGAACCAGACATGGAGGTAATCCCCTCACCATCAGGAGCTGGTAGACCAGTCTCATGATGTCCGATTCCAAGAGACTCTTAGAGGACTGAATGGGTGATGCAGGAGGAGACCTAGGTGGTCTCGGTTCCATGAACAGGCTGGGTGATCTCTCTGAAAATGGATCGACCAAAGGGGAATATGTAGTTCTTGGTAAGGTAATAGAAGTAATCTGCTTTGGTACTGATAAAACCACTGGTACCACAGCTGCAGGTGTCTGTTCCATAGCAATGTTTGATGCCAAATCATTCTTGCCTTTCAGTAGCATGGAAGCTGTTGACACAATAGACTGCTTGGTCAGTTTGGTAGGTGGTTCTGAGGAACTTCCCAGAATTGAATTAGATCATTTCTTTGGTTTAGAAGATGAGAAGAAGTGGATGACCAGCTGGCTTCAGATCTTGGACCAGATATGGGCTCCTCAAAGTCTCCCTTTAACAGACTTTTCAATATTAATTTGTTTCTCTGTTCAGTCAAGGTCCTGGCAAAGAAATCATGACAAATGGTGCAATCCTCCTGTAGGTGGACAGTACCTAAACAGTAAACGTAGCAGACATACCCATCTGAATTGGGCATTTTTCATTCACATTTTTGGCACCTCTTGAAACCAGATATGCCCTTGGAATATTTATCAGCTATGCTAGCTTAACAAGGCCTAGCACTGACAGCACTCACAGACACACACAAAGAGGGAAAAAGAGAGAAAAAGCATTATTTTATATTAATTTAATATAGATAGAAAAGAAGGGAAAAAGGTACCAGCAATGGTAACCAGAATTACCTTAAGGTAAAGAAAGGGAGAGGACAGTACTAACAATGGTACTTAAAGGAACTACCCAATGGTAGAGAAAACGGAAAGAAAAGGATCACTCACACATGCTGAAAGGAAAGGAGAGGAGCAGGTAGAAAAAGAAACCATGTAAGTAGAGAAAAAATAGAATGTATAAGAAAAAAATAGAGAAAAACTTACTTTAACTGCCAAAGCTCAAGAGAGGTTGGACATGTCTGACACATGAAGCAGCAAACGAGATATGAGGTAATTTAGAGAGGAGCATTATGGGTAGAGCCTCACTCGAGAGTTTTAGGAAGCGCGAGCTGAAGTAAAGGGATGAGTCGGTTCCGAGGCTTGGAACCGAGCCCACAGTCAAGGATTACGTGAAGATTGACAACATCAGATTTACAGGTTTTCCCTACATGCTCTGTCCTCTAATTCTTTTTTTGAAACATCTTTTCTTGAGCAGTCTTACATTCAGCCAGCCTTTTCTTCATTTAAACTTGTGATTTTTGCAGTTTTTTTTACCTCATCTGAATATCTGTGTAAAGCTTCTTCCATTTTTTCCAGCCTTTTGTTATGTGAGTTGATATAATCCATTAGGGTTTTGTTTACTTTGAGAACCTAGTGTTTTGCATATTTTAATCAGGTCTGTGTGCAGTTGCCTTATACTTCCCTCTAGGTTACTGGAAGTCATGTCTGGAGTTTGCACTGCTTTTTGCTAAACAGCTGCAGTACTTTCCCAGTTCAGTGTTTTTTCATCATCTTTTTGTAGCTGATTTTTTTTCACATCCTCTGTATTTCTTATTTGCTGGTATGCAGGCAGCACACTTACTAGCCAGTTACTGAAATTTACCCAGAAATATAAATCCATTGGCTTTCTCTACTAAGCTTCTTTTTTCACACTGGGAGATCTAGAATGCCCATCTTGGAGTCGTAAAGTTTGAGATCTTGGATTCAATTTTAGATAGGGTAACAGCAAAAAATCTATCTTAACAGTAAAAAAAATCTATCTATCTATCTATCTATCTATCTATCTATCTATCTATCTATCTATCTATCTATCTATCTATCTATCTATCTATCTATCCAGTCTTTAAGAAAAAAATGATAGACCAGTACAGAATGACTATGCCAGCAATCCTTACCTCCCCACCAATATCTCTGCAAATCTCTCCAAAACAATAAATAGAACTAGCATTTGCATCTCTGGAGTATAAAAATTCCAGTTTTGGATTTAACATAAAAGGAACTATATTGATCAACCAAACCAAGGTCACTTCTCCTCAGATCCCCAAACCAATCTGTCACCACAGACGCATTAGGTTTTTCTTGTGGAGCAGTTTCCAGAACGTTAAAGGTGCAAGGTCTGTGGAATCCTTCAGTCAGACCAAACTACTTCAACTGAAAAGAGACATTGGCTCTGATCCATGTCTTCAAGTTTCTCCATCAACTTTGGTCCCCAGGACCTCTTCAAGTGATAACAGACACTACCACAGTCATGTGGTATATCAACAAGCATTGAGATAGAAGGTTATTCCTCATATGCAATTTGACAGTAGTGGATTGGGAGTTAGCTCCTCAGCATTTCTCAAACCACCAAGCATCATACAAAACATAATGGCAGACAATCTGAACAGGACCCTTAGAAATGAAAACTGAATGAGGGGCATCTTCTAGGAATTGATCTAGTTGTGGGGAATACCTCAACTAGATCTGTTCACCTCCTTTCAAAAAGAGACAACTAAAATGTTTTGATCCAGGACTCCTTGCAAACAAACCTGGAAGATATATGCATTTTCATTCCCTTAGAAGGGAATGTTCCTTTATGTGTGTCTACTCTTTCCACTGATATCCAGTGTAATTCTGAAGATTCAAAAGGATGCCTCTAAAATAATTGAGGTGACCAATTTGGCTCAGGCAACATTAGTTATCCCTTCTTAAGGAATTGTCGAAAAGCAGTTACCACAAACTTCCTCACAAACTGGATCTACTTACACAAGACAGAAGGAGTCTGATATACCCCAGTAACAATACATTTCAACTGACTGCCTGAATGATTTAATTTTAATATCTTCTAGGCACTGATTTTATGGAGACATGCAGCAGGTACTAAGAGGCAATAAAGCCTGCTACTAGAAAATCATATTTTGGTAAGTGGAAGCGATTTTATAGTTGGTGCCTAACCAATAATTGCAGCCCATCAAAGAATTTGTTCTATTAGTGCTCAAATATTTGTGTGAGTTACTTGCCTCTGGCCATATGTATTCCTCTCTAAAAGTTAATCACGTGGCCATTTCAACATTTTCCCTGTGGATCCACTTTTTCTTCTGTTTGTTGTGAAACCAGTTCTGAAAGGAGTTTTACACTTGAAACCTCCTCGCAAATAGATTACTCCTCCCTGGGATCTTAATTATGTGCTGCAGAAATGGGCTACGTCACTTTCTGAACCTGTTTATCAAGCTGATGGAAGATTCTTGACTTGGAAAACTGCACTCATCATTGCTCTGTCATCTGCAAGAAGAGTGTCTGAGTTGCAAGCTGTCATAGTGGGTGAACCCTATCAGGTTTTCATAGAGATAGTGTACCTTTAAGAGCGTACCCCTCATTCATGCGCAAAGTAGTTTCAAAGTTTACTCTGAATCAAGCCATCAATTTCCCAGTTTCTAACCAGAGCCCGAAAACCTGGAATAATAGAGTCTGTATTCTCTAGATATTCATATGCAGCTCAGGTACTTACACACAGTAAACCTTGCCTGCAACTCTGGAAAAATAGATCTACAGTTCTAATGGATCTGTCCAAAGCATTCAATACCATCTCCCATACCCCACCTCCTAAACCATCTTTCTAATCTTAATATTTCCCACAATACCTTATCTTGGTTCTCCAGCTACCTTTCAGACAGGTCTCAAGCTGTAAAATGGGGAAAGAGCACCTCTACCTTCCTTCCTACCCCCACTGGGGTACCTCAAGGATCCATACTTGGTCCAATGCTATTTAACATCTTTATTAATGACTTTCACAAAGCCTTACCCAACACCAAAATTGTGCAATTTGCAGACAATTCTACTTTAATCTGCTGCACCTCTAACCTTCCAGAGCTCCAAACAGTGACACAAATTGCTTTCTCCACCACTGAAAATTGGATGCTCTAAAACCACCTTTCACTAAATGCCAACAAATCCAAAATACTTCTATTCTCTCCCTCTAAAGCATCCCCATATTGATAAAAACTCATTCCAAATCATTAGCCAAAACAACTCTACTATAGAGGTTGTTCCTTTTGCCAAACTTCTTGGAGTTACCATTGATGAACACCTAAAATTCGATACTCACATCCAGCAAAACATTAAGAAAACCCATATAAAACTTGCCTTGCTGTACAGAAACACCCACTTCCTCGCTCCTTCCACCAGACTAACTCTAGCCAATACCTATCTACTCCCCTCACTACTGTACGGGGCTCCTTTTCTAGCTAACATATCTGCCTCCCTTTCCTCCAAACTGGAACTCTGTTACAATAAAATTTCCAAATTTGCAACCAAAGCCAAATTCTCTTCACACCATTGTTCTTCCCTTCATTGTTAAATTGGCTTGAACTCTCCAACCACCTAGACCTATCTCCAAATCACCACAGCCCACAGACTAATATTTCATCCTTCTAAGTGCCCTGCACTATCCAACATCCTTCAACATTATAATCCCTCACGGAACTCTCAGATCTACTCACCAAAACCTAATCTCTGTCCACAAACCCAACCGCCCTGCAGGTCAGCTTCT
Organism: Protopterus annectens; assembly: GCF_019279795.1. NCBI lineage: Eukaryota > Metazoa > Chordata > Ceratodontiformes > Protopteridae > Protopterus > Protopterus annectens. Next base: position 147,195,032 of record NC_056740.1, read on the forward strand.
GCTATCTTTCTCCTTAGCTAAAAAATGGAATTCTCTTCCTTCTTCTCTAACGACTTGCAAAAACTATGAAAACATTTACAACTCAGCTACATTCCCATCTTTACTCAAACAGGAAATGCAACTGCACTCCCCCCCCTTACCTAATAATCACTCCCACCCTTTTAACACCTGACTATCTCTGTCTTCAAGCTAGCCTATCACAAATGTAAATATTGTAAATAAGAACATTGTATTATGTATCCATGATCTTAAGCCTGTTTCTCTTGCATGAAATGAAATTGTAAAGGCTTTTTCTTTTCCACAATTGTACCTGTAACTAATGTATGTAAAGCTTTAAACTATGTAATGTGGAGCTTTTCTCCCCGGGCTTCCACTGAAAATGGGCTCCCTGAGACCAGTGGACCTCCACGGTCATCAAACTGGAAATAAATAAATAAAAATAAATAAATAAGTACTATCTTGACATAACTAAGCCCTTTAGAAAAGCTGATCAGCTATTTATTTCATAGGTTCATAGGAGATTACTAGGCTAAAGGTTTGAGTTCTTATAAAACTAGCCAATATAACCCAATTTACCCAATATATGACCCCTAGGGGTGAGAGGATGGTATGGATTTGTGCCTATGCCTTTAGTATCTTACAGATTGTCCCTGCCCATAAGGGATGTAGACACTACCCCCGGTGTGAATTTGCTATTCCCCATCCATTGATCCAAACTGCATTTGAAGAGGGCCAAGGAAGAAGTCTGCTTAATATGAATAGTAAGTGTGTTCCAAAGAAGGGATAATCTCTGAGACACATATCTGTCTCTCTAGCAAGTTTTGTTTGAGTAGCTAAGTTTAGATCCCTAGATCAGGTGACTTGTGGATCTGTAGCAGCTCCATCAGGACTGGATTTGTGAGTGCCTTGTAAGTCAGACATAGGTCACCCCTTAATACTTGGTAGGAGACAGAGTAAAGGCATAGGGCTTTTAATCTATCTGCATAAGACATATTGCTTACACCCTGCATTTTCTTTGTGAGGAACCTCTGAGGTCACACCAGCTGCTGTAAGTTCCTAGACAAGTAAATGCTAAATGGCATATTGTACTTAATTATTGGTCTAATGAGGGCTGAGTTCAGAGGGACCATAGTTTCCTTTGATCTAGCAGCCATACTTTTACCACAAAGAATGACTTTCTCACCACTGTGTGCACATGGCAGTCAAAGTTCAGGCTACTGTCCATCTGTGTACCTAGATCTTTCACCTCTGAGTCTACTCTTAGGGATATGTTATTGATGTTGTAATTTGCAGGGGCATTCGACTTCCCAAAAGTTATGAAAATGCATTTTATCACATCTAGTTTTAGACCATGGTTCTGGCACCAATCATTTGTCTGAACTGGACCTTCCTGAAGGATATCTACATTGTTGGGGAATTCAGTTATTGCCCTCACTTTGTATTCATTGGCAGACTTTGTCATACAGAGGTCTTCCAGATTAGCCTTGACATCAGAGAAGTATATTCTGAATAGGAGTGGTCCCAGCACTGAGGCCTGTGGCACGCCACTAGTAACTGACCTCTTGCTGGCTCTGGATTCACTCACTTTAACCACATGTGTCCTGTCCATGAGCCAATTGGCTATCCCTCTGGTGACATATGGATTTATGCCTAGTTTTGAAATTTTATTTATAATACCTGAGTGGGGAAATTGTGTCATATGCCTTCATCTCCTTCACCCATTACCCTCATCCATGGCCTTAGTGACTTATTCAAAGAAATCCACCAGATACAGTAGGCATGAACTGCCCTTAACAAAGCCAAATTAGGTCAGGTACAGTGTTTGGAGGTTGCCGATGTCATTATTTATCATGTCCATTATTATTGTTTCCATGGCCTTACGTATAAGATTAGTCAAACATATGGGTCTGTAATTTACCGGGTCAGTAGATAGTCTTTTATGCAGAGAACTGATTCTTGCTATCCTCCACTCTATTGGAGCAAAACCATTCTGGAGGTTGTGGTTAAATAGAGAACCCAATGGGCCTGGTATGTCCTGATTTAAGCTGTTTAAAAGGCAACCTGGTATATTGTTAGGCCCTAATGAAGCCATGTTTTTACCTTTATACCGCACAGTGGCAAGCTGTTCTTTGGTGATAATTAGTAGTGGAATGGTGGAAGGTATTTTCTTAGAAGAGAACTGGGTGTGATGGCGAGGTGGAATATGAGCAGAATCTGTTGGCCAGCAGATTTTCTATATCTTCCAAATGAATATAGATGATGCCAGCTACAACTAATTCTGTATTGTTAGGTGTTGCCCTTAAGATTGTGGACATAACTAAAAATGTCTTATGGTTATGCTCAGCTTTGGAGGTTATTTTTTACCTCAAAGTCTGCTTTCAGAAACTTGACTAGTTCCCCGATTCACATGTTTAGACCACTGAGGGACTTTGTGCTGTGTTGTCCACATTCTTTTTTTACTTTTTGGTAGGATTTCCTTTCTTTTGTTGTACAATCTGTTAATACCAGAGGTCGACCAGGGTAACCTGATTTTGCAGTTTGACCCTGATTTATTTCAGTCTGTTACTGCCATTTCTATGCAGTTGTTTATATGGTTGTACAGGGCTTTTGTGTATGCCTCTGCATAGGTTTCTGTATTTTCTGGATTTGGGGGAGCTTCGAAATTAGCTATTCCATTCCTTAATAGGGGGTAATTTATCTTAGAGAAGCTCTTAAATTTTTTGGGATTTGGTGGGTGGACTAGTTTAACCTTTATTTCAGAGTGAAAGGCCACTCTGAAATTTGAACTTACCAGTGAGAACATCACAATGGAGGGGTTGGGGCAGCACTCTCCCATATTTGTGCATACCAGATCTAGGATATTTATTCCTCTAGTAGGAGTGCATACTAGCTGCTCCAGGTCATTTGTATTTACAATGTCAAGAAATCTCCACCATATCCACCAAGCTGGATGCAGAGATAGTAAGAAGGTTCCCACCCATGGTTGAAAGACCTAATGTGTACTTGCAAGGGATAGGAGTGGAGGGTGTTTGTAACCAGATGAGGGAAGGGTGCTTACTTGGTCTAATCTGCAGCTAATCTAACTAACAATGCTGCCCAGTGCCCAAACCAGATGCGCTCTGAGCAGCACTATTTCTGGGTGCAAAAATAAGGTAAAGTAGACCTAAACAGTACTAACTAAATGTGTAAATGCTGCTCAATGTGCAAACTAGTTGCCCCATGAGTAATACAGGACTGAGGTAAAGATCCGAGGTATTTTTATAGGGAAATTTCAACTTCTGGTGGATGCATGTATACAAGGCACCAGCAACTGCCACTGCACAAAGAGCAGCTTCTTGCAAATGCGAGGCTTATATGCAATCTCAAAAAAGCAGGTTTTACAGTAACTATGCCCTAAGGCCAATCAGATAAGCTCACCATAACCTTTACACCGGCATTTCTCAGCTTATGTAGGTGAAATCATACCTCTCCTGCCAGAAGAGTGCAGTCTTTAACCCTCTTAATGTAAAATGGCTGGTTTGGAGCCCAAGTGTTACAGAATCTGAAACAGATGCCTAATGCTAAGAAACACTAGATACAATGTACTTCAATGCAGAACAGCAGCTTGAAAATACAACTGTAAATTTTACAGAATTGCAAAAAACAATAAATAGCACAATAAACTTTCACAGTATAATGAAAATAAGCAATGTTTCCAGATGTTTGCATCTGTACAGGGCACTAGCACAGTAAGAAACTCCTTGCAAATGTGCCAAATTTATACAGCACTGAAAATACAAAAATCTGACTACTGAGCCCTCTGGCCAATAATATATTTCTTACCAAAGGAAAAAAAGGGGCACCCTGGGTCTAAACAGACATCTGCCAGGTGTTTGTCTTCAATTATTGTTTTTATTTCTTTTCTTTTTTTTCTTTCTTTTTTTTTTTTTTTTTTGTTATTCCCACCATGGTAAATCTATTCCAGGCAGTATCAAGGCACATTCTGCTAGAGCCTTGTCTTCTTCAATGGCATACTGGAAAGAGGTGGACTCTGAAAGCATTCTAGAGGCAGCTACATGGTCATCTGTACATGTTTCCAAAACATTACAAACTGGACTCCTTTTTTATGTCTGGTCAAACTTTGTGAGGATCATTCTCCAGGAGCTCCTTGTTCCATATCTGTCCTCCTCCCCACAGGGTGGACAGACTTTGGTATTCAATCTATATAAGCTAAGGAGTACTGCAGCAGTGAGAATAATAAACAGAGTACAGTTGCGTAAGTTGCACTTACCCATAACAGTAGATGTTTGAATTCCTCACTGCTGAAGAAGACACATCCACCCTTTATAACCTACTCTTGTGAATAGTGTATTTGGGATATAAAATAGGGCTCTGTTTGGTTTCTACTTTATATGTTCATTTGTTAATATTTATTAGTTATTTCAGGATATTAGGCTCTTCTCCCACTGTATGGGGAAGAAAGTCCTGAAGAAAGCTTCACTCTGACTACAGAATTCACGCCATTGGATTAACTAATCAGCAGTCAGAGTGAAAGAGATGGGGGTGGAGGGATGGGGGAGATGGAGCCAGAGCTTTTTGAATTGTTTCATGGGCAGGAAATGGCCCATATACCATAAAGGTTACTGCAGCATTGAGTAATTTGAACATCTGTTATTAAGGGTAAGTGCAATTTGCACAACTGTACTTTACAGATGGACAATTGAGTTGTTTTGAGGGGTTATGCTATTTTTTTCAATAAGGAGAATCGTGGCATACATTTCAAGTTGTGTAGGATGTTGTTGAGGAGGTTGTGTAGGATTATAAGTGGCAGTTTATTCTTTTAAGGTTTCAGGATCTGGTTACCATGTTAGGAGTTTTAGGCCAATATCTGTTTACATATCAAGAGAATGTTCAAATATTTAGTGTCTATATTAGATCACCGAACGCTTAAAAAAGTGAACGGTGATTGATCGAACTTATGTAAGCAAAAGCTTAAAATATCGAAGTAACAGAATCCCGAATTTTTTTCTAGGGAAAGAATTCGGTTGTCCGTTTCTGTTGCTTTGGTATTTTCAGTGCTGTGGTAGAAAGTTACTGGTCGGGTTCAGGTAAGTGTGCGATTGTGTGGACGTGAGGGTTAGGGTGGGTTAGGTGAGTTAGGGTTAGGGAGCGGGTGAGGTGAGTGTGCGATAGTGATGGACCTTAGGGTTAGGGTTTGGGTTAAGGTAAGTGGATAGTTGGTGTGTGTATAGTTAGTTGTCAGATTTTAGGTGTATGTGTGTGGATTGCTGTTTGTTTGCTGTGCTTGTGTTGTGTGTATGTGTTTTGGAACAGCGATTTTTTTCCCTAGGAAAAAAAATCGCTGTTCTAACAGTTCGAGATTGTAAGCTTTCGCTTACATAAGTTCGATCAATCACCGTTTGCTTTTTTAAGCATTCGGTGATCTAATATAGACCCAATATTTAGTTACTATACCAGATGTAAGAACATCATAGCAAGGCAAGTTGCTTTATGTATTTCCTCTTATTCAAACTATTCAGAAAGTCCTTTGCAAAACAAAAAGATAAAGTATTGCTATGACTTTTAAAGCTCATTACTGAACAAGACAGCCATTGTTCTCTCTCATCAAGGAGACAATAGGTCAAGTTCTATGTTTTGCTGTCCGGTAAGATTTTCTTATTCAGCAAAAGGGAAAAGTGTTGTATCTAGTGTTGCACTCTCTCTGGCTCATAGCTTTGAAGCTGAACTATGATCTCAAACAAAGTTGTTTTCTTTTCAAGTCTGTAAAACAGTACAGTTAGGTATGAAGTTTGTCATAGGTTCTTGTGGTGATGCACGTGCCTAAGTTTTTTTTAAAACCTTCATTAAATTATCACTTAAGACATAGGAAAACATAAATTAACAGAAAAGAAAACAAAATATATTAACTTTTTTTTTTATTTGCATACATTGTACTTTTCATCTTTCTTTTTAACTACCAGCAGTCCAACCAGCCCATTTGCATACATTGTACTTTACATATTTTTTCTTTTTATTATGAGTCCACCCAGCATGCAACCATCGTTCAGTATGCAAATGACTCCTCCCTCATTTATTCAGCTCCCACCTTACCAGAACTCTTACAAACAGCCCAACAAACTTTCCAAGACATTGAAAAATACCTCTCAGACTCTCAACTCATACTCAGTCCAAATAAAACAAAGCTTATGCTCTTCACTAATAGCAAAGTTCCTGATAACCCTCCCCCCCTTCACCTTCTACTCACCCAGTAAAACTAAAATTGAACACGTCCAGCACAATAAACTTCTTGGAGTCACAATTGACAACAACCTAAAATTTGACAACCACCTTGCTCTATCAAAAAGGTCTACATTAAGCTAGGCTCACTATACAGAGTCAAGCAACTAGACATTCCATAGCTAGGACTCATCTACTGTCTACTCTTCTATATGTCTCATCAATCAGAAAATCAGATTTAAATCAATTGGAGTCCTGCTGTAATAAAATCGCAAGATTTGATACTAACCTCCCTTATAGATCAAAGCACTTCATAAACTAAATTGGACTGAACTACCCAATCTCCCATCCCTCAGCCAACCAACTTTCATTCATTCCATCTTCTACCATCCAGACAACTGTCCAGCACTCAAGAGCTTAGTGCAGCCCTACTCAGAGTAACTAAATCTAATCATTGTTATGGTAACTCTCTGTTTTCCCACCAGATATCTACGTCCTGGAATTCCATGCCTCAGACAATACTAAATTCTAGCAGCACATCCAAATTTAAACTACTGCGTAAGGAACACCTTAACCAAAAACTGGCTTTTGCTCCGGCACTAATCCAGGCTGATCATTCAGTCCTTCCTTGTTCTTACAACCAAAATATCTCTTCCCTTACTAAATTCTAACATCCAAACTTCTCTCATGGAATTCCAGTTTCTCTCTACCTATCTCAAACTCACTACTGCTCCTATTTTTATCTGCCTATTTCAAACTTCCTACAGTTTCATTATATTCCCTCCTTCTTGTACTTCACCTCAATATTGCCTTAGCTATCACTGTTTAGAACAAGTAATACTAGCATAACAACAATCAGCCATATTCTTGTTTATTTACCATACATGTATCTCATTAATATTTACCTCCAATATGAATACATACAAGGGAGGAATGAGATTTAAAAGGTGGCAGGATTTAAATGAGCTATGTAATGCCTGACTGAAAAAGATTGGGTAGATTATAAGTGATGTATAATGTTTGCAACTGGGAGTGTGTCAGTATGGATTGTGAAGTAAAATTCTTGCAACTAAGATTGTGTGTCTGTGGTTTGTTTTCATTTGTATAAATGTATGGATCGCCTGTGTAGTAAGTGATGGTTTAACAAAGATGTTTCTTGTTTAAAAAAAGAAAAAAGGCAGGAATTGAATGATTTATGTAATGTTGCTTAGGTTATATGACAAATAGCAATATATGTAAAGTAAAATGTTTTTGTTGATTATAGTGTGATTATTTTTATATGAATGTAAATTTGACTGTACCCAACAGGGTAAAAACTGATAAAAAATAGAAAAACAAAAGGGCTATGGTTGTTTAAAGTCATTCAACTTTTATTTGGTATGGAAAAGTCAGTAATTTTATAAACAAGGTTTCGACATCAATATATGTGCAATAAGTATGTTTAAAGTGATTATATGTGAGTATATATGGAAACAAATAAATATTTTAGCACATGTTTTTAGTAAGTTTTGTGTGCATGTTTTATGGTACTTGTGAGGTTGATTAGTATGTACATTGGGATTGTAATTAATCAAGAAGTTTGATTGGTCAAAGTGTATGTGGAATTTTGTATTTAAAATGTGATTATGTGCTCCTTTTACTCTGAAGAAGCCATCAGTTGATGGTGAAAGCGCTTAGTATTTGGGAGCCTTTCAGCTCTTCATTAAACAGTTTGGTGCAGTTCGTGAATTTTGTGTTTCTATTTTTTATGAATGTAAATTTGCCTAGGTCACAAGTGATAATTCATTAAAGGTGTTTGGGGAAAAAAGTATCTATCTATATATATATATATATATATATATATATATATATATATATATATATATATAAAACTTCAAAACCATGATATTGATTTACTGATCAGTCATTTCTTTATGTATTTCCTCTTATTCAAACTATTCAGAAAGTCCTTTGCAAAACAAAAAGATAAAGTATTGCTATGACTTTTAAAGCTCATTACTGAACAAGACAGCCATTGTTCTCTCTCATCAAGGAGACAATAGGTCAAGTTCTATGTTTTGCTGTCCGGTAAGATTTTCTTATTCAGCAAAAGGGAAAAGTGTTGTATCTAGTGTTGCACTCTCTCTGGCTCATAGCTTTGAAGCTGAACTATGATCTCAAACAAAGTTGTTTTCTTTTCAAGTCTGTAAAACAGTACAGTTAGGTATGAAGTTTGTCATAGGTTCTTGTGGTGATGCACGTGCCTAAGTTTTTTTTAAAACCTTCATTAAATTATCACTTAAGACATAGGAAAACATAAATTAACAGAAAAGAAAACAAAATATATTAACTTTTTTTTTATTTGCATACATTGTACTTTTCATCTTTCTTTTTAACTACCAGCAGTCCAACCAGCCCATTTGCATACATTGTACTTTACATATTTTTTCTTTTTATTATGAGTCCACCCAGCATGCAACCATCGTTCAGTATGCAAATGACTCCTCCCTCATTTATTCAGCTCCCACCTTACCAGAACTCTTACAAACAGCCCAACAAACTTTCCAAGACATTGAAACATACCTCTCAGACTCTCAACTCATACTCAGTCCAAATAAAACAAAGCTTATGCTCTTCACTAATAGCAAAGTTCCTGATAACCCTCCCCCCCTTCACCTTCTACTCACCCAGTAAAACTAAAATTGAACACGTCCAGCACAATAAACTTCTTGGAGTCACAATTGACAACAACCTAAAATTTGACAACCACCTTGCTCTATCAAAAAGGTCTACATTAAGCTAGGCTCACTATACAGAGTCAAGCAACTAGACATTCCATAGCTAGGACTCATCTACTGTCTACTCTTCTATATGTCTCATCAATCAGAAAATCAGATTTAAATCAATTGGAGTCCTGCTGTAATAAAATCGCAAGATTTGATACTAACCTCCCTTATAGATCAAAGCACTTCATAAACTAAATTGGACTGAACTACCCAATCTCCCATCCCTCAGCCAACTAACTTTCATTCATTCCATCTTCTACCATCCAGACAACTGTCCAGCACTCAAGAGCTTAGTGCAGCCCTACTCAGAGTAACTAAATCTAATCATTGTTATGGTAACTCTCTGTTTTCCCACCAGATATCTACGTCCTGGAATTCCATGCCTCAGACAATACTAAATTCTAGCAGCACATCCAAATTTAAACTACTGCGTAAGGAACACCTTAACCAAAAACTGGCTTTTGCTCCGGCACTAATCCAGGCTGATCATTCAGTCCTTCCTTGTTCTTACAACCAAAATATCTCTTCCCTTACTAAATTCTAACATCCAAACTTCTCTCATTGAATTCCAGTTTCTCTCTACCTATCTCAAACTCACTACTGCTCCTATTTTTATCTGCCTATTTCAAACTTCCTACAGTTTCATTATATTCCCTCCTTCTTGTACTTCACCTCAATATTGCCTTAGCTATCACTGTTTAGAACAAGTAATACTAGCATAACAACAATCAGCCATATTCTTGTTTATTTACCATACATGTATCTCATTAATATTTACCTCCAATATGAATACATACAAGGGAGGAATGAGATTTAAAAGGTGGCAGGATTTAAATGAGCTATGTAATGCCTGACTGAAAAAGATTGGGTAGATTATAAGTGATGTATAATGTTTGCAACTGGGAGTGTGTCAGTATGGATTGTGAAGTAAAATTCTTGCAACTAAGATTGTGTGTCTGTGGTTTGTTTTCATTTGTATAAATGTATGGATCGCCTGTGTAGTAAGTGATGGTTTAACACAGATGTTTCTTGTTTAAAAAAAGAAAAAGGCAGGAATTGAATGATTTATGTAATGTTGCTTAGGTTATATGACAAATAGCAATATATGTAAAGTAAAATGTTTTTGTTGATTATAGTGTGATTATTTTTATATGAATGTAAATTTGACTGTACCCAACAGGGTAAAACTGATAAAAATAGAAAAACAAAAGGGCTATGGTTGTTTAAAGTCATTCAACTTTTATTTGGTATGGAAAAGTCAGTAATTTTATAAACAAGGTTTCGACATCAATATATGTGCAATAAGTATGTTTAAAGTGATTATATGTGAGTATATATGGAAACAAATAAATATTTTAGCACATGTTTTTAGTAAGTTTTGTGTGCATGTTTTATGGTACTTGTGAGGTTGATTAGTATGTACATTGGGATTGTAATTAATCAAGAAGTTTGATTGGTCAAAGTGTATGTGGAATTTTGTATTTAAAATGTGATTATGTGCTCCTTTTACTCTGAAGAAGCCATCAGTTGATGGTGAAAGCGCTTAGTATTTGGGAGCCTTTCAGCTCTTCATTAAACAGTTTGGTGCAGTTCGTGAATTTTGTGTTTCTATTTTTTATGAATGTAAATTTGCCTAGGTCACAAGTGATAATTCATTAAAGGTGTTTGGGGAAAAAAATATCTATCTATATATATATATATATATATATATATATATATATATATATATATAAAACTTCAAAACCATGATATTGATTTACTGATCAGTTATTTCTTTATGATGGCACAAGCTATTTCGTGCTATTTTATTTGTTAGCTTTCTTTTTTTCACTTTATAATACTCTCTTGACTTTTGTTTGTGTATAAACTATTTTACTACCAAACCATACGTAGGTTGGCAGATAGAATCAGGGAGCATGTTATGGCAATAAAAAAGAAAGATAACAGTAATGCACTAGCTAGGCATTCTCAGAAATGCATGGATTTTAAGAAATTCAGTTTATGGTATTGGAAAAAGTTAGTGGAAAAAGATTTACTGCCACTTCCAATGCATATTTGAAATATTTAGAGCTCAAATGGCAAATATTTTTAGAGCAGATATTCCACATGGCATTAACGAAGAAATATCTATAAAATGTTTTTTAAAGTTCAAGAATATTTGATCAAACAAGATATACATATATATATATATATATATATATATATATATTTTTTTTTTTTTTAATATATGTTTTTTACATAAGAATTTTTTTAGCTGATTTTGGAAGAAATGGTGCAATATACTCTTATCAAGAAGTAGAGATTAATTAATATTTATGTGTTTTATTTGATATTTAACTACCATTGGCTGATTTGTAATGTAATTATTTAATTCATTTGGCATAAAAGGGAGTGGTTTGATTGTGTATGGAGTTTCTGATGAAGTTCTATAAAATAAATGAATGAAAGTGCTTAAATTATCTGGTGTACCCAGCTGCCATTTTATTCTTTTATTTACTACCTATATTTACCAAAATTATGTATTCTTGATTGCTATCGATTTCTTGTATTGTTTTTAATATGTTTTCATAATGGAGCTTTTCTCCCTGGGCCTCCGCTGAAAAAAGGGTCACTGGCCCAGTCAGACATCTCCAGTAAACAAATGTAAAAAAATAAATAAATACAATTAAATAGATTTCTGGATTCTTTCCTTCCCTTAAACCTCACTCTTGCTACTCAGGAACATTATTCTGCAGGTATTGTTCCCACAATTTCTATTTATTTCTATGTCAATTGTTCCTTCCTTTTTCTAAAGACCCCTCTTCCAATTCTTTCATTACTTCTATAATATTTGGTATTTTAAATACTATTTGTTTAAACTGTGATTTCCATTTCCTACTAATGTTTTTTTTTCTTGGGCAGCCAACAGAAGTAAACTCAGTAAGGCTTTGTTTTGTCTAGGCAACTCAGATCATGTGTACCAGCCCAAAAGAATCATTTCCTTGGTAAAAGACATTTGTTCACCCAATATTTCTGATAGAGTACTTTGTACAGATTTTTTTAAATCTTCCAAATCAGTACATTCCCGAAGCATGTGTTGCCAGTTATGTCTTTCTTCCTCATCATACATCCAATATTTGCTATCTACTTTGAAGTCTGCTTGAGGTATAAAAATACATATGCAAACACTTACAGATAAAGATCCTAAACCTTGTGGACTTTGTTGCATACTTTGGAGCTATATATGTATATATATATATATATATATATATATATGTGTGTGTGTGTGTGTGTGTGTGTGTGTGTCTTCCCATTGTTCTTTTGTAAATTGCTTTTCCATTCGCTCTTCCCAATTTTTTCTAACAGTGATTGATTCTTATAATTATCATACAATATTTTATATTCCTACTAATTATATCTTTTTCTTAACATCAACTTCTGTTCTAGATTCAACTAAAAATTCCACCAGGGCAGGTCTTTCACTTAAGATTCTCCTATCCCTTTTTCTTTGCCTATACTCCAGTATCAATCCCTGGTAGGAAAGGCAGTCTTTAACCTTCAGTACAAACGTATTCTTGGCCTCATCCCACTCTATTACCTTTCCATCTCTGGTTATTTTCTCCCAATACCCAAGTTCCTTTGTCAATTTTCTTTAGTAAATTCCAGACCCCTCTTGCCTATTTTATGTACCCTGACTTACAGTCATCCCTATTGGCAAAATCTCCTTTCTCCATTCTCATGTTGGCTTAGTTCTTAGAATATATTCTGCCACTTTATGAATATAATCTTCTGCATTGTTGTTGTTTTTAGAGATCTGTATCCAAAGTCCCTCTCTCTTTCTCTTTGTATTTCTTGAACATCTCCCCTGCTTCATCATCATCATCCCTTTCCTTTTTGAATTATAACCTTCGGTTTGTGTTATGAATATGAAACTTGACTGGTTTGCTCTAAAATTTCCATTCAGATCAGGTAATCCTAAACCACCTTGTTCTATTGGCAGAATCAACTTGACTCACTTAACTCTTGTCCTCTTCCTCTCACGGATAAATTCTTTCAACTCTTTATTAATTATTATCAGCAACTTCTCTTCTGGTTGATAACAATATGCCTAACGAGTACATAAAACTAACACAACTAAAAATATCTTCACTGCTAGCATCTTACTATACATATCCATAAACAAAAGCTTGCAGTTACTCAGTTTTTGTATTATCTTTTGTTTGGTCTCTTCCCACATAGACATAACTGCCATACAAGAAGTGTTTTTTTTTAATCTATACTCCTAAATACTACATCTTATTGTGTCCCCATAAATATGGGTATCGTTGAACCAATTTGTGTGTTTGTACGTAATTTAAGACTGTAGCCTTTGTTTTATCTTTCTTAATGTTGTATCCTGAAAAGATTTGGAACAGTCTCAAACGATTCCACACTGAGATGTCCCTTTCTGGATTCGTCATCTACAAATAAAGCCAACTTTTCTTGATTACTATAGCAATTATATCCTTTAATTTCTGAGCTATTTATTCTCTTAACTAATGACTGCAAATATAAAGCAAAGAGGAAAGAGGACAACCCTGCCTGGTTCCTTGGTTCAAACACAACTTATTGGAGAGAAACCCTCACAGTTTAATTCTTGGCTCCAATCTTTCATATATAATCCTAGTTAACTTTATTTTTATATCAGGGAATGCAAATGCATCCCTTACCCTACTTATAAACTCCCAGCTTATTCTTCCAAATGATTTTTTTCTGCATCAAGACTCGCCAACAACAGTGACATTTCCTTACATTTTGCTTTCATCTGGATCATCATTGTTGTATTAATGTTGTCAATTGTTTACCTCCTTTACACAAAACTACAATGATCCATATCTTGTCAGTTTTGGCAATAGCTTTGCTATTCCTTTAGCTAATGTCATGGTTAAAAATTGAAATAGGTCTATATGAAGCATGGGTCTGAGGGGTCTTTACCATCCTTAGGTAATACAGCCACCGCAGCTTTCTTACATGATGTTGGTGCTACTTCTCATTTTAAAATACTTTTAAACAGAAACTTCCATATGTTCATCACTTTCTTCCCTGATAATTCCCAAACTTCCACAGGAATAACATCTGCTCCTGGAGACTTTCTTGAATATTGATTATGCATCACCATTTTTATCTCATCTCCACCTATCTTAACTATTAGTTGTTAATCTTCATTTGCATCTAGGCTTGGCATAATTAAAGTCTTTCATAAATATTTCCATATGTGATCTTTTTTATTTTTCACATTTCTCTACTTTACACACATTTTCATAAGATTTTCAAAATATCTTTAATACCTCTACAGGGTTTTTGGTTATTTTTCTTTTTATTCACTCCCTAAGTTTGGCTACAAGTCTTTCTACTTTCTGTTGCTTAAGTCATTGTGCTAAACATTTTGTGCTCTGGATTTATTATCAAAAATAATTGCTTAACGTTATTCTTGATAAACTCATTCATATTATTCATATATACCTTTACTTTGTCTTCAGCACTCTGCATTTGAGACTTTTCATATTCTGTGAGATTCCCCTTATTGTATAATACTTAAACCCTTTTCATCCCCATTATGTAATTCCTATTACTTCTTAATCATATATCTTTCTCTTTTATTTATATCCAATTTCAAACTCCATTTTCAGTCTATCCCACTCAATAATTATAACTTCTGAAGCCATTTCTATCTTTCCTAATAACTCTTAAATAAATTTCTACTACGCATTCCCTAAATTCCTCTCATTTCACCAGTTAGTTGGGAAAGTGCCAGTGTCTCATTTTCATTTTATTTCCCTGCACATTTATCTTACTTTTTATTGGTGCGTGATCAAAATAGTTATTGAATGTCAGTCAAAGCTTTCAATTAAATGCACATGTTCATGTGAAATATAATTTATACGTAGTCTAGCCAAGGTACTGTACCTTGGTGAATAATAAATAAATTCTGTACAAGTTCATACTACTGATTTCACATCTTCCATACCAAATAGTTTCATAAACTTTGTTAGAAATCTACCCTCTTTTGTTATACCTCCCCTCTAATTTCCAGTGATATAACATCACTATTGCAAATCAAGTTCCAGTCCCCACTTGTAAGTAGTATTCCCTGCTGAAAGCTAATTATATTTCCCAAAATTGTCTTAAGCTCCATAATAGCAGTCTTTGGTAGAGTATAAATACATACCAGTGTAATCTTCCTCCCTTACCAATAGCCTCTTACTACCACAAATAGGTTCATAGGTTCATACTAGGTTATCTGCCCTAGGGCATTTATAAGCCTAGCCAGAATGTGTTTGGCTTTCGCCACCCATTTTAAATTAATTTTGCTATGCCCTTTTTCGAGGTTAGTATACTGTGCCTCTGTCTAACAGTGACACAGAAGTGATACCCAGGTTAAACCTACGATCTCCCATCCACTCATCAAGATTTCTCTTGAAGAGAGTCAATGAGGGACTCTGCCTAACCTGGACTGGGATTTTATTCCAGAGTGAAGGGAGCCTCTGGGTTATGAATCTGTCCCTCCAGCATGTCCTATTTATTTCAGTGCTGAGGTTCAAGTCTCTCAAGCGCGTAGCTCGATGGGATTTGGATTTTCTGAGGTGCAGCATGTCCATTAATTCCAGGTTGGACATGGCTTTATACGTCAGGCACAGATCGCCCCTGAACAGGTGGTATGCCACTGAGTAGAGCTGGAGTTTCTTTAACCGGGCAGCATATGGCATCTGTTTGAGCCCTTTGATCCTCTTGGTGAGGTACATTTGGGGTCTTTCCAGTTGCTGCAGGTGTCTGGTAAGGTACATCCCAAAAGGGGCATTGTACTCAATTATGGGCCTGATGAGGGATGAGTAAAGAGGCACGATGACCTCCCCTGATTTAGATGTGAATCCCTTCATGATTAGGTGGGATATATAAAATGTTTTTCTAACCACTTTGGCCACGTGGTTGTCAAATGAGAGACTGCTATCAACTTGGGTCCCCAGGCCCCCAATTACTTCTTATGTACTTAATGGATTACCACCTATGTGGTAATTTGTGGGCACTTTGTTTTTGCCAAAGGGGATGACTATACACTTTTTGGCGTTTAGCTTGAGGCCATGGCTCTGGCACTAGTTGTCTGTTTCTATGAGGCCCTTTTGGAGGATGCTTGTGTCGGCTGGAGAGTCAATTATGGTGCCCAGTTTGCAGTCATCTGCGAACTTGGTCAGCCACAGACCTTCCATGTTGGCCTGTACCTCCGAGAAATATATACCAAACAAGAGAGGTCACAGGACTGAGCCTTGTGGGACGCCACTTGTAACTGGTTTGGAGTCTGACATGGCTCCAGCAATTCTAACCATGTGGGTTCTGTCCTTGACCCAGTTTGCAACCCATCTAGTGACATAGGGGTTTATATTTAAGCTGGTGAGCTTATCTATAATGCCCGAGTGGGGTATTGTATCGAAGGCTTTTGCGAGGTCCAGGTAGGCTGTGTGGACCACCTTCCTCTCATCAATGGCCTTGGTGACTGTTTCAAAGAAATCAAACAGGTTTAAACAAAAAGTGGACCATTATTGTCTTTTTCTGTCTTCCGTCACTACTGGTAATTAATATAATTACTCACCATTTCATTTGTGCCTGATATTCTTCTGAATATCCGTCCTGAAAACCTTTCTTTGTCAACTTCACATACTCTTTCCTTTTTATCTATACCTGTAAGGCTACTTAAATTTCAAGATAATATGGGAAGCATAACCATAACAATAAAAAGCTATTCTTCCCAACTATTATATCTGACAGGTTTTTGAATGTGTATTTCCAATGTTTGTGTTACATGCAGACACTAATGTTTGACAGACTGATCTTTTATACAGTTGTTTCTTCTCATCCTTATATGAACCTCTGTCATATTTTTCAAGGCTTTTTGTTTTAATTAAAACACTCAAACAAAAAAAATACATTTTCAGAACACCTCCATCCTGTATTAACTTGGAACTAATGCACAAAAGTATGTATATCTTCAAAAAATGAAGTTTAAACCTCCTAATAGGAATAATTCCCCAAATCGATACGTGCACCAACAGGCATTACCTAACTTAAAATTTATGTTACCCATGCCAAAGTGCACGTTACAGCCTGTGTTCCCACTTACATGGATTTCTGTTTGTTCTTTTCTCATATGTATTCCATTCCCAGATGTGAAAACAACCTTTATGTTTCAGAAAACATTAACCTTTAGCCTAAACAAAAAGTGGACTGGCTGTCTTTAAATAAAGCTATACTATACACTGTTGTATTAAATGCATTAACATTTTAAGACTGCTTTTATCCACTTCCTATAATTTCAAACTTTAGTTTTCATTGAACTGCTTGTTCTTGTACCTTTATATTCTGTATTTCCCTCAGCAAAGAATTCTCAGAAATCTCAAGATTAATTGCTTGCACCTGCAGATAGCTCATCTCCACATTAATGTTGTCAGTAACAAATCTTTATAAATTTCACTCAGAACAGAATATACAACTGCCTTCAGCTGCAGACTTCTTGACTCCTATTGAACATTTGCTAATGGAAAACAAAAAAAAAAAACAAGCTAATATATTTGCAGATGTAAGAAACTTAGCTTTTTTTCATGGCTTTCATGATTTTGTCTTATTATTCAACTTAACTTTCTTACAAAAAACAGTTATTTATAGCTTAACATCAAACAGTTTTAGTCAGTGAGCCTTTTTCTTATGTTTTCTTTATAGCTTAAATAATTTTTGTTTTCTTTATAGCTTAAGTCAAGAACATTAATCTAGTCATTCCCCCCTTGTAAAAATAAGAGCAAATATATTAATTCTACATATAGTATAATCAGTGCACTTTTACATCCTACCCACAACCAACCCCAGCAGCCCGAGATCACAGCATATTAACATTAAACTTGCTTTTGTCAAGTCTTTCTTCCCTTGATAGAGTGTAAAGCCTGTATTTCTTACAACTAAAAAGGACTTGATTACTTTGTATCTTTAACACATACAACAGTCACTGAGAAGAGTCCCCCCACTTTAAAATACCCTGACTACATACTACACAAACCTACTTTATATATATATATATATATATATATATATATATATATATATATATAGAGAGAGAGAGAGAGAGATTACTATTAAAAAGTTGAAAGTAAAAAATATATATTCACTTGATTGAACTGACAATCTGAATTTGGCAATGCCAGTTGTACAGAATGTGGAAAATCATCACACCAATGTCCACATTTGAACAAATTCAAAATGACAGGAGGTAATGTCAGACCCTCAGGAAGTTGTGCTGAAAATCCTGTATGAATTGTATGTCTACAGCACAAGTTTTTACAGTTTTGCAGGGAGTAAGCCCCCCCTGCACCCCCCATGTGGGGGGCTGCAACCTCCACACCCCCTGAAAATATATATTCCAACTCCAAGATGGCACTACAGTAAGAAAATGGGTACATTTCCTGATCCCCACTGTAGTGCGATCTGTTATCAGAATGTTGAATGCATATTAGTAAATGTACACTATTATTTGCTAATGTGCATTCAAAGATTTTCAAAATGGTATTATGGAAACTGGAAAAGACATATTTGGCCATTCCAGTTTTGCGTAACTGCTGTTCCACATTATGATAGTCTTTTTCTTCTCCTTTTGGCTTTTCCCGGTTAGATGTCACCACACTGGAACAATGGTCCGCAGAACAATTTGCAGTGGAGTTTTACAGTGTCAAGTTGCCAGCCTGGCACCCAACCTTCCACAGAAGACACACACACCTAGGGTCAATTTAGAGTGTCCAATCCACCTATAGCATGTCTTTGGGATATGGGCGGAAACTGGAGCACCCAGAGGAAACCCACATGACCACAGGGAGGACATGCAGACTTCACACAGAAGGTACCCCAGCTGAGAATCGAACCAGGGTACCTCTTGCTGTGAGGTGGCAATGCTAACTGCTTTACCATCGCAGCTGCCCCTGTTCCACATTGTGATAGTAGACCTATATATATATTTATATATATATATATATATATATATATATAATATAATATAATATAATATATATATATATATATATATATATATATATATATATATATAAAACACATAATTAAATCATAAAAAGTTTTATACAAATGTTAATAAGAACAAAAACTGTTTTACTTACAGTTACATCACCCCCTTTTAGTGTTTTTCTAAACATTAATAACATAAAGTGGGATTTGTGCTTTACAGTCTACTCACAAGTTTAACAAAGTCAACAAAAGACAGTCTTTTGCAGCCATTTTTTCCTGCAAAGTCATGTTTCAGAAATGTGATTGATGCTTTATATTCTTCTATTTCAATGCTGTTGGTCTTCACCCTGTTTATCCCCATCTTCTTGTGCCAGTCTCTGGTTCAAGTTGGCAGTGCACCTGATTTTTCTAGTCAACTGTTGTACTTTCTTCTCTCTCTCTCAAGCATTATTCTATGGAATGTTGGAAAATATTTCACTGGCAAAATCTCTATTTGAATCTTATTGCCAGAAGAATGAGAAGTACCCTTCTATTTGTTGGCTCAGTTTTATTTTGGATATATATTTTTTAAGATCTTCCTTAGCCTGTTCTGCATTCAAAACGCCTTTAAATATCACCAAGAACAGAATGTATAGCTGCCTTTAGCTGCAGACCTTTTGACTTGCACTGAACATTTGTAAATGAAGAAATAAAACAAGCTAATATCTTTGCAGATGTAAGAAACTTGGCATTTTTGTGGCTTCCATCATGTTGTCTTATTTTTAAAACCTACTTGCTTATAAAACATTTGTTTATAGCTTAAGCCAAGGACAGTCATCTTTGCCAAAATAAGAGAAAATATCTGAATTCTACAAACAATCTATTCAGTGTTCTTTTACACCCCACTCCCACCCCGGCAGCCCAAGATCACAACATATTAACTTTAAACTTGCTTTTGTACAGGCTTTCCTCTCTTATTGTACTGTAATGCCGATATTTCTTACAACTAAAAAGTACTTATTTACTTTAATATCTTTAACACATACAACAGTCACTGAAAAGACTTCCAATGCATTTCAAATATCCCTGACTACACAGTACACAAAACTGCTTTACTATATATATAATATGCAGTTCATATTATGAAATGTTTTATACAAATACTAATAAGAACACTGATTGTTTTACTTACAGTTACTTTTCCCCCTTTTAATATCCTTCTAAACATTAATGACATAAAGTGGGGTACAGGCCATACAGTCCACCCACAAATCTAACAAAGTCAAAAAAGTACAGTCTTTTTCAGCCACTTTTTCTTTGAAAGCCATATTTCAAATATATGAGTGATGCTTTGTGGCCCTCCATTTATTCACTGATTTCAGTGCTACTGGCTTTATTCCTGTTCATTTGCATCTCTCATTGGAGAATTTGGTTCAAGTCCAAGCTAGTGTTTGATTCTTCTAATCAAATCCTGTGCTTTTTCTGTCTCTCAAGCATTTTCTTTTAGAACATTAGAAAAGGTTTCACTAGCAAAGTCTCTGTATGAACTTTACTGTGAGGAGAATGAGAAGTAGAGTCCCCTTCTGCTTGCAGGCTTGTTGTTTTTTTTTTTCTGAAAGTCCATGCATGTGTCTGTGTTAGCCAGCAAGGGGCAGAGTTAGAGCCTTAATCAGTGAACACCCCAGATGGCTAACAAAATGATAGCCTTCATGATCACATCTTACATTATGGGAAACAAATGAACTGAATGTTCATGGAAGGCTGATAGCTTGTAGGAAGCATGCAGAATAAAAATGAAATAAATAAATTAATTAAGAAGTCATCATATATATATATATATATATATATATTTATATTTTGTTTGTGCCATATATGTTGCATAGGCCAGTAGGCAAGTAGACAATTTCTCAGTGGTTTGTCAAGCAAATCAAATATTTCTATGATTCCTTAGATAACACCATCCAAGGTCCATTCAGGATGGATTCCAAAAGACAAGAAGCTACATCCGTGGCAGTTTGCTGGGGGCTTACTTGCTTGCAGTTCAAAAACTGTATATTCACTGTACAATACAAGTTGGGCTGCTTTTGAAAAGTTATAATAATTTTTTGTTGCAGAATTTTTATAAGAAATGTTAGATTGAATTCCCAGCCCATCTTTGGATGCATAACTTGTATTCCTACCAATAGGGTTACACTATGGTGACAACAATGACATGATTTAATAGCTCATTAACAAGTACTCACCACAGTTCTAGATGAATGATTGCACTTGTCTACATTGCTGAGATGTCCTCCAGTTTTCACACTTTTGTATTCCCATTTGCTTTTGACTTTATTTATCATATGAGGCTCTTCCTAATGATTTGCTGGAACATTTTTTAAGATGTGCATTGAGTGAATGATAGCTACAACCTTCATCAACCATAAGTTAACCATAAGTTAAGAGCTTGTGTAGAACCAAACTTGAGCATTCTCTGGAAAGGGTCATACTTACTATTTACACTTTCATGGGTGATTACTAGGCTATCAGCCCTAGAGCCATTTTAAACCTTAACTGGCTTATCTCAGATTTGTTAAAATATTACAGGCATGTGCCAATATCTCAAGGAAATTTAAAGTGATGATATAAGCTTGTAGAAATCAAGTTTTCACAGGCTACCTCAGTCTATTAGGGACAGAAGTGCCAAATCAGAAGTAAATTTGCAATTTCCCATCCACTGGTGCAAGGAAGACTGTTCCAAAGAAGGAACACTGTTCGCTTACTATTTGGTAACTTGGTAGATGAATTAATCCAGAGACTTTTTCACCTGTGACAGTACTTAAGCCCTGTACTTCCTTAATGCTATCATCTGCAAGAGGCACTTGGGTGTATCAGTGCATCTGAGTATGCCTGTAGGTATACTATATCTGGATGTTGTAGTATAGAATGCAGAACTTCTCTGGTGTTATCACCATAACACTTTAATGATATAGTATGAAACAGACATCTTTCCTATTTGCCATATTTGCTGAGGTGTGTGGCAGATATGTCTATTAAGTAATATGCTGCTTATTTAATCAAGTGATTGTGATAGACAGACTTCCAAAAAATGGTGATCAACTAATTAATTTTAGCTCTCCCTTTCTGAAAAAAACTGAGAAATAAGTGCTAGTAATTCTGCTAGCTTGAGTAAAATGCAATTACTATATAGTTGGTACACTGTTTGGATGCCAGCAAAGAAGACATTTAGAGAACATGAAAGAAAATCAACTGGAAAAGGTGAAGAGAAAACACTGACTGGAAATAATGAGGGATATTACAGAAGAAAGTATATATGGTATAAACGGGAAGGGATGTCAAGAATTGTTTATTTGTTGTGAGAGAAATTGTGGATGAAATTATAAGTTAAAGGGAGGATGTGACACTTATGGTAGGGGATATTAGCAATGCATTTGCAATAGTATTACATGATGCTTTGTGGGATGTTATGGAGAAATATGGAATATGTAATAAAATTAGGAGACTGTGTATGTCAGCATATCAAAAAGTAAGTGAGAGTGTTAGTGAATAGATGGTTAAATAAAGAAATATGCATGGAGTTTGGTATAAGACAAGGATGTCCCATGAGTGGAATATTGTTTGCACTAGTAATGAATGTGATAGTGAGTGAAATAGCTTATAAAATGATTGCTGCTACAAATGTAATGCAAAAATAAGTTATGATTCCAGTAGTTTTGACATATGCAGACAATATAG
Organism: Protopterus annectens; assembly: GCF_019279795.1. Classification (NCBI taxonomy): domain Eukaryota; kingdom Metazoa; phylum Chordata; order Ceratodontiformes; family Protopteridae; genus Protopterus; species Protopterus annectens. The sequence goes on from NC_056740.1 coordinate 147,217,738, forward strand.
TCATAGTTGCTAAGAAATAAATATGGATGAGGGAAGTGTTGGTTTGTTTGAATGTTTGTTTAAAGGAAATGGGAATGTCTTGGATAAAGATAAAAGTAAGAGTTTGGGTGATATGGTGTAAAGTGGAGGTCTATTTTTGAATGAATGAAATGCCTTTGCTAAGGATAAAATTTAGAAACAATGATGTGGTTATGACGCAATGGGAGGGTTTGATAAAAGAAAAGAGAGAAATATATCTTCTCTGGAGGATGCATATATCAGCATTTAGGAAAAAGATTTATCTGGTGACTTCTAAATTAATCAAAAATGATCATATATGTCAAATGCTTATATGATCTCAGAAAAAAATATGAAAAAAAAAAACTTGAGCAATTGTTTTCTTTCATATGAGGTTAAAGATTAAAATGAATGAAAAGAGGCATGTTGTATATGAATGAAGATTAAGTGGTATTGTGGTTATTAAATCCAGTTGTTTATTCTGTTTCTCTTAACCTATATAGAATATCAATGTGGGTAATAGAAGAAAATTACAATTTAATAGTGAATATGTTTAAATTAAGTACAAAAAGAACTGGGAGATTATAACAATAAGAAAAGGAATATATAAATGAAGAAATTAAAAATTATCAAGAAAAAATACTAATATGGAAAATAAAAATTGATGATATAAAGATAGAAATATGTGGTATAGTATGTAATAAAACAATATTATTATGTAAATCCATAGGAAAAATTGCCAGAAGAAGTGATTAAATAGGTTCATAGATTAGTACTAGGCTAACTGCCCTTGTGAGCCATTTTAAGCCTAGCCAATTATCCCCTGTGAGATTCAAACCTTGAAATTTGTGTTTGTAAGGCAAACACCTTAACCATTAGGCCAACCTCCTAACCCCTTTTGAATTTTAAAGAAAATTAAAATAAGGAAAAAGTGTTGTAATAAGATAGTAGAATGTCAGGATTTCCCATAAAGACTGGTAAAAACAAGTTACCAGTAAAGGGGAATATGCCATATAAAAAGAAAGTTGAAAGAGTGTGTTTATTTTTTTTTTTGAAATGTAAAAGAGTGGTGAGATTCTAGAAAAAGTTCTGTGAAGAAAAATTTTGAGAATATTAATGACCTAAACATTGAGTGCTGAAAAGCTGAAAGAAAAGACTGAAAGCCCAGAGAAGACAGAATCTTGAAAAACACTTTTCTCCTTTAAACTTCCTTTTTGGTTTATACAAGTCTAATCTTTCAGCCATTCAGTCTCGTTTCAAACAGGTTCCAATATGAATATGAATATGATTATATGGATATTATAAGAACAACAAGAAAGAATATGAGAGAAGGGTGTATAAGAATTTATTTTATGTAATTTGGGTTATTTGGAATGAAAGACTGAATAAAATTTTGTTTAATGAGAAATGAGATTATGGTTGTGGAAGAAGGAGTGGGGGGCCAGTTATGGAAGAATAACAATGAGGATGTTATAAGAAAAATGATAAATCATAAAAACAACTAGAAATGTGTGCGTGTGTGTGTGTGTGTGTGTGTGCATATATATATATATATATATATATATATATATATATATATATATATATATATGTGTGTGTGTGTGTGTCTGCAAAAATGCATATTTTGTAAATATGTAAATAATGTTTTTTAGTTTCATAGGTAGGTACTAGGTTATCAGCCCAAGGGCCTAAGTAAGCCTAGCCAACAAGGTTCCCTGGCTTATGCCACCCAAGAAAGTTATTTTCATGTGCTCCTGTCGAGCAGGGCCACAGAAGTGATCCCTGGGGTGTATTTCCTATTTCCCATCCACTCATCAAGATTTTTCTTGAAGAGTGCTAATGAGGAACTTTGCTTGACATAAATGGGTAGCTTGTTCCAGAGTATACGAAGTCTCTGGGACAGGAATCTATCCCTCCAGCATGTCCTGTTTATTGTGGTGACAAGATTTAGGTCCTTAGAGCGTGTAGCTCGGAGGGATTGGGATTTCTTTAGGTGTAGCATGTCCAACAGCTCTGGGTTTAACACAACTTTATATGTTAGCCAGAGATCTCCTCAGAGCAGGCGATATGCTACAGAGTAAAGCTGGAGTTTTTGAGACGGTCAGTGTAGGGCATCTGTTTGAGGCCAGTAATCCTCTTTGTGAGGTACTTATGTGGCCTTTCCAGCTGCTGCAGATGTCTTGTGAGGTACATTCCAAAAGGGGCGTTGTACTCTATAATGGGTCTAATAAGTGCCGAGTAGAGGGAAACAATGACCTCTTTATTCCGGGATGAGAACCCTTTTGTGATGAGGTGTGCCACATAGAAGGATTTTCTGACTACTGTGGCAATGTGATTATCATAGGTTCATACTAGGCTATCTGCCCTAGGGCATTTATAAGCCTAGCCAGAGTGTGTTTGGCTTTCGCCACCCATTTTAAATTAATTTTGCTATGCCCTTTTTCGAGGTTAGTATACTGTGCCTCTGTCTAACAGTGACACAGAAGTGATACCCGGGGTAAGCCTACGATCTCCCATCCACTCATCAAGATTCCTCTTGAAGAGAGTCAATGAGGGACTCTGCCTAATCTGGACTGGGATTTTATTCCAGAGTGAAGGGAGCCTCTGGGTTATGAATCTGTCCCTCCAGCATGTCCTATTTATTTCAGTGCTGAGGTTCAAGTCTCTCGAGCATGTAGCTCGATGAGATTTGGATTTTCTGAGGTGCAGCATGTCCATTAATTCCAGGTTGGACATGGCTTTATACGTCAGGCACAGATCGCCTCTGAGCAGGCGGTATGCCACTGAGTAGAGCTGGAGTTTCTTTAACCGGGCAGCATATGGCATCTGTTTGAGCCCTTTGATCCTCTTGGTGAGGTACTTTTGGGGTCTTTCCAGTTGCTGCAGGTGTCTGGTAAGGTACATCCCAAAAGGGGCATTGTACTCAATTATGGGCCTGATGAGGGATGAGTAAAGAGGCACGATGACCTCCCCTGATCTAGATGTGAATCCCTTCATGATTAGGTGGGCTATATAAAATGTTTTTCTAACCACTTTGGCCACGTGGTTGTCAAATGAGAGATTGCTATCAACTTGGGTCCCCAGGTCCCTAATTACTTCTTCTGTACTTAATGGATTACCACCTATGTGGTAATTTGTGGGCACTTTGTTTCTGCCAAACGGGATGACTATACACTTTTTGGCGTTTAGCTTGAGGCCATGGCTCTGGCACCAGTTGTCTGTTTCTATGAGACCCTTTTGGAGGATGCTTGTGTCAGCTGGAGAGTCAATTATGGCACCCAGTTTGCAGTCATCTGCGAACTTGGTCAGCCACAGTCCTTCCGTTTTGGCCTGTACCTCCGAGAAATATATACCGAACAAGAGAGGTCCCAGGACTGAGCCTTGTGGGATGCCACTTGTAACTGGTTTGGAGTCTGACATGGCTCCAGCAATTCTAACCATGTGGGTTCTGTCCTTGAGCCAGTTTGCAACCCATCTAGTGACATAGGGGTTTATATTTAAGCTGGTGAGCTTATCTATAATGCCCGAGTGGGGTATTGTATCGAAGGCTTTTGCAAGGGCCAGGTAGGCTGTGTGGACCACCTTCCCCTCGTCAATGGCCTTGGTGACTGTTTCAAAGAAATCAACCAGGTTTAAGAGGCAGGATCTGCCCTTAACAAAGCCAAACTGGGTAGGATCCAGTGTCTGTAGGTCCCCAATATCTTTATTTATGAGGTCCATGATGATCCTTTCCATAGCTTTGCAGACCAAGCTAGTCAGGCTTATGGGGCGATAGTTTCCAGGATCCGTTGAGGCACCACCTTTGTGGAGAGGGACCACTGTTGCTGTATGCCACCCTTTGGGTACATATCCTGTAGTAAGGCTGAGATTGAACAGTAGTTTTATGTTTGGGTTTAGCTCTTCTTGGAGTTCATGTAGGACACAGCCCGGGACACCGTCTGGTCCCATTGATGCTGTGTTTTTTGCTTTGGAGAGGGCAGCTCTTACCTGAGCATCTGAGATGTCAGGGGGGCAGCACTCTGCTGGGATAGATATTTGCCCTTTTGGTGGAGAGGGTGGGGAGAAGTTTGCACTGAACCTGTCAGCTAGGATGTTGGCAATGTCTGTGGGTTCGGTGTATTTTTTGTCATTTTGAACTAATTCTGAGCATATCTGGGAATTCCCACCCATGTTCCTAACATAACTAAAGAAAGCCTTGTGATTATCCTTAGTGTCCTGTGCAATTTTTCTCTCGAAGCTGGCCTTAGACGATTTTATGAGTGCCTGTAGTTTTTTGCTAATATCAGAGATGCCTTCCCTTTTTGGGATTTTGCTCTATCATGTAGTAGCTTCCTCCTTCTATTGTATAGTTTGTTTATGGCTGGGGTCCACCAGACAGGATGTCTGCCTTTGGAGGATTGGGTCTTGGTTTTATTTGGGATTGCATGATCCATGCATTCCTGAAGGTGTTCATAGAATGCGTTTATAAAGGATTCTGCGGTCTGGGCCATATTTTCCACAGGCCCGGGGGCTTTGAAGGATTCTACCTCGGTTTTGAGGAGTGTAAAATTTGCTTTAGAGCAGTTTTTCACTGTGGTTTTCAGGGCAGGGGGTGGAGTCGGGATGTGAATATCCAGTGAGATTAGTTTATGGTCTGATCTTACCAGTGAGGGATACACTTCTGGTCTGGAGCATAGAGTCCCCATGTTGGTGATGATCAGGTCCAGTATGTTTTGCCCTTTTGTGGGAGTGGTAACAAGTTGTTCCATAGCATTTGAGTTTATAAATTCTAGGAACCTTTGGGCTAGGGTGTTGGAGCTAGAGTAATGCTCCCAGTCTATGTTTGGGTAGTTGAAGTCGCCCAATATAATGGTGTTTGGAGAGACCTTCATATTTTCCACTGTTCTCAAGAAGGATGAGTGGGGTTCCTGGGTTTGGGAGGGTGGTCTGTAGCAGGCTATAAACTGGAAGGCAGTTTTACCCACTGTTAGTTGCACATGGATAGTCTCTGATGCTTCGTGCTGTGCCACCAACCTGGAAGTGTGGGTATCTTTGACAAATATTGATACTCCCCCTCCTTTTGTGGTTTGGTCCAAGTTTTGGGGCCAAAAAGCATGGTATGAGGTATAACCTGGTAGTGCTGGGGTGCTCTCGGGAGCCTTGAACCAGGTTTCTGTTACTGCACAGATATCGATGTTCTCCATGCTAAGGAGAGTTTCGAGTGCGTGCATCTTGAGGTTTAGACTTCTGGCGTTGAGTAGCATTACTCTTAGTTTCTTATCCCTTGTGATACCTATGGAGGTTGGTTTGTCTTTTGAGCCTTGCCTAAAAAAGGCACTATGGGGGTGGCAAGAGCCTTTGCCAATATCCGAAAGCCCAGGGGTGACAGGTCCAAGCCGTCCCTAGCGAAGCATTGTGGCTTGTCAAGCATGTCATCCCAGGCTGACAGGCATTGGATCCCCTTTGAATGACACCAATACTTAAGCCAATTGTTGAAATTGATCATCTTGTCTTCATACTGTGGCATCATTCTTGGTGAGGGTAAGATGCTACTCAAGGTCAGGGTCATACCGGCCTGGACTACATGCTCAGAGAGCTCCTCTATGTCTCTTTTCATGTAGTCCAGGGAGGTACGTCTCAGGTCATTCACACCAGCATGGACAATGACTGAATCATATTTGTACTTGCCTTGGAGTGACCTGAGTACTTGTGTTATGTGGCGGATCCTAGTGCCCGACAGGCAGCTCACCGTGACCTTCTCCTTGTTCAGCCTGGTGAGCGGGACGTCAGTGTGCCTGACGATAGAGTCACCTATTACAAGTTTATCAGGTGTGTTGTTTAGCCTTAAGGGCTGTGACTGTTCAGCACACTGGCTTTGTGAGCTATGTGTTGCACGTGTTTTGTTTTGGGGAAGCGGTTGCTTGGGTGTCTGCTTTGGAGGTCTCTGCTGCTTAGGCAGATTTTTATTTAGAGCCTCCGAGTATGTTTTTGTGTGTTTATGTGTTTGGTTTGCTGTCGTGGTAGGTCTATGTGAGACTGGAATTGTAATGAGTGTGGTTTCCTTCTCCTCCTGACTGGTTTCGCCAGTACTGAGTTGAGAGAGCTTAGCCTCCAGTATGGCTATATGGTTGCATCTCTCACATGTGTTGTAATTTGTTGGGAGGAGGAGAGGGTTGTCTGTGTACATGAGGCAGTTGTAACATTGCCTCAAGATTCCCAGATTCACCAGCTGGACCGGAGAGGAGATTGACAACTGACCTTTGGACATGCTAGAATAGTATTGGGAATTCCTTTATAATTGAAAAAAAGGGCCAATGGGGAACAAGATACTCAAGGGGAGTTTGTGAGGGTGTAGTGCTTTTAATTTTTTAGTGCTGACTTATATAATTAAGAAAAAAACACAAAAGACCAAGGCACAACGAGAAACCAATAAATGAATAAAGTGCCACCGACTGCTGGAGACAACCTGGATGAAAGTTGATAGTTTATTAAATAATCCACAAAGGTCACGTCAAACAAATAAACATTAGCGTCTTAAATACAACTGCGTTTTCGTCCTACTACAATGACTTCTTCAGATAACGTCTGACTAAAAACTAACCTTTTTATACATAAGGTTATCTGAAGAAGTCATTGTAGTAGGACAAAAACGCAGTTGTATTTAAGGCGTTAATGTTTATTTGTTTGATGTGACATTTGTGGATTATTTAATAAACTATCAACTTCATCCAGGTTGTCTCCAGCAGTCGGTGGCACTTTATTCATTTATTGACTTATATAATTGCTTTAGTGAGCAAGTGCCAGGTAACTTAAATGCAATGTGTTACAGGTAACTTAAATGCAAAAATGACAAACAGTAACTTTCTTTCAAGTGAAACAAGGAAATAAGTACAGTAAGCAATGCAGATATCACTAGGGATCCACAGAAGCACTGAAAAGCCGCGTTTTAGGTGGAATTAGCGTTTCAGGGAAATAACAAGCAAACAAACAACAAGCATACAAACAAAGCTAGATTCAGCAGGCCTGGATCTATTCTATGCTACAGCAAACAAGGTGTACCAATTTCAGTAAGAAGCAGTTCAAATATGCAGGCACTATAAGCCTTTAACCAGAAATTCCCAGCTCAGAAGGGCAGAGTTCAGCCTCTCCTCCCACAAGAGTGCAGACAATGAACCATTTTAATGTAAAATAACTGGCCTGAAGCCCAAGTGCTTAAACCAGAATTAATACACTTTTAGAATAACAGACACTGAGCCCTCAATCAGCAGTTCCCAACTTAGAAGGATGTAAGCTACCTGTTCTGCCACTACAGTGCAGACCACAAACCTTCTTAATGTAAAACAACTGGTCTGAAGCCCAAGTGCTTAAACTAAAAGGCTTAGAATGAGTTACACCAAGCAGTAATAAATACAATTGAATACTTTTAAGATGATGCAAAAGCAAAATAAAGTAGGAAGAAACGCAAATACAGTAAAAGCAGATAATTTATTTATTTATTTATTTTTTTTGTTTGAGTGAGCAAATGAGATGGGCCCAAGAGTTACAGGATGGAAACAAGTGCTAATGCAGGCCTTCAAATCAGAAAGTTGAGAGAGATGGAAGACCGCCCAAACGGCCAATAACTACAAATTCTGAGCCAGAACCACTCCTTATGTGGCAGACAGGTTACATAGTGCTTACCACTCCCACTGATAAGCTAGAAGGCTTCCTTCCAACGCAGAAAGGCTTGGGGGGCTCAGAAGCTTACAAATAGTCCTGGATACTGCAAATCTGTGTCTGGAACACTAATTACAGGAAAGGTAGGAAACTAGCTTACAATTTCTTTTTTTTTTTTTTTTTCAGAAAAGTAGCAAAAACAGTAGTAAAAACAATTCACATGCAGTGCAAGCTGGCACACTTGAGTATGTAGCAATATTAGTCCACACACAGTTTGAAAAAATGTAATTAAATTAAAAAAGGACTAAAAGCAAGTGCAGAAAGGGTTTATTAGGTAGAATGCGGTAAAGAGATGGGACTGGGGGAGTGTCCTAGATCAAATCTACAGTGGGGCGGGCACTGCAAAAGCCACCAAATTTAAACTACAACCAAGATCAGGGTGGGGAAGACAGTTTCAACAGAGATGTGAGGAATCAGAGTGCAAATTATAAAACCAGAAAAATATATACTGATCTCTGTATATTTGCAGAAGAGTAAGACAACAGATATCTAAGCAACAATTTAGCTCTATAATACAGAATAATACAGAAAAATATACTCAGCTCTATATATTTGCAGATAGTCTTGTAAGGCTGTCTCTCAACACACAGGTTTCACTTTAAATGCAGGCTGCTGCTATTAAGTCAAATTAAGGGAACCTTGAGTTAACAACACACAAGCTATAGAAACCAAAATGAGCGGGAGTGGGGGTTGGGAAGATAGTTTCAACAGAGATGTGAGGAATCAGAGTGCAAATTATAAAACCAAAAAAATATATACTGATCTCTGTATATTTGCAGAACAGTAAGACAACAGATATCTAAGCAACAATTTAGCTCTATAATACAGAATAATACAGAAAAATATACTCAGCTCTATATATTTGCAGATAGCCTTGTAAGGCTGTCTCTCAACACACAGGTTCCACAAGTATCAAAGGAGAGACTTCTGTCCACCTGGGTCTCAAGGTCTCTTATCACACATTCGGTGTTAAGTAGACTGCTGTTTATGTGGTAGTTCATGGGTACAGAGTTTTTACCAAAGGGGATGACAATGCCCTTTTTGGCATTGAGCTTGAGGCCATGCCTCTGACACCAGGCATCTGTCTCAGTGAGGCCCTTCTGTAGGATGTCCACATCATTTGGGGACACGACTATGGCTCCTAGTTTGCAGTCATCTGCATACTTTGTTAGCCAGAGGCCTTCTGTGTTAGCCTGTACTTCAGAGAAGTAGATACCACTTGTCACTGGTTTGAAGTCAGATTTGGAGTCTGTAACTTTTACAGTGTAGGTTCTGTCAGTGAGCCAGCTGGCAACCCATCTTATGACGTAGGGATTTATACCTAGTTTAGTAAATTTAGCTATAATTCCAGAATGGGGGATGGTGTCGAAAGCCTTGGCGAAGTCAAGATTTTTATGTTTATTTTAAAGGAAACTTACTCTTTTTGACAAGTTATATAGGATCTTTTACATCCACCTAAGCTACCACCAAATTAAGCAGATGAGGCCTTGGTTTAACATCTCATCAGAATGATGTCATACCCATGGATGCAGCATACCCCTTATGTCACACTTTAATGTTATTAATGGAAAATAAATGCATGTATTTATAACGAGAATAGAACCCACAGCTTCCTGTACCAAAGTCATATATACCTGTTGAGCTACCGAGACTGCAAAAAACACACATTAGTTTTCCAGCACCCTTTCAAAGAAAACAGCACTGATAAAAACAAAAACTATACCATGCAAATACAGCAACATGAACAGCCTCTGTCTCTGGTTTGCTGAAGCAATCTGTTAACATAAGTGCTGAAGCAATCTGTTAACATAAGTGCCAACTAAGAGCTCTCATAAAATCATCCAAGGCAAATTTTGAGAGAAAAATTGCCAAGGACTCAAAAGACAATCATAAGGCCTTCTTTAGCTATGTTAGAAACCTAGGAGGAAACTCCAAGATATGCTCAGAATTAGTTCAAAATGATGTGAAGATTACTGAACCTACACACATTGCCAACATACTGGCTGACAGGTTCAGTGCAAACTTCTCCCAAAAGGAGAGATATCTATACCAGAGGATTGTAGCCCCCAAACATCTCCAACGCCCAGGTGAGAACTGCTCTCTCCAAAGCAAAAAACACAGCATCCATGGGACCGGATGGTGTCCCCGGCTGTCTGCTCCATGAACTCAATGAGGAATTAAACCCGCAGTTAGGACAGCTGTTTAATCTTAGCCTCACCTCAGGATACGTACCCAAGGAGTGGCGCACGGCGACTGTGGTCCCACTTCACAAGGGCAGTGCCTCCACTGACCCTGGAAATTACCGTCCCATTAGCTTGACAAGCCTTATCTGCAAAGCCATGGAGAGGATCATAATGGAACTCATAAATAAAGACATAGGGAACTTGCAGACTTTGGATCCAACCCAGTTTGGCTTTGTCAAAGGCAGATCATGCCTTTTAAACTTGGTTGACTTTTTCGAGACAGTCACCAAGGCCATTGATGAGGGAAAGGCAGTCCATACAGCCTACCTTGACCTGGCAAAGGCCTTCGACACAATACCCCACTCAGGTATCATCGAAAAACTCATCAGCTTGAATGTAAACCCATACATCACAAGATGGGTTGCAAACTGGCTTAGTGACAGAACCCACAGGGTCAGAGTTGCTGGTGCCATGTCAGACTCAAAGCCTGCCACAAGTGGTGTCCCACAGGGCTCAGTCCTGGGTCCACTTTTGTTCGGCATCTACTTTTCTGAAGTACAAGCAAACACAGGAGGGTTATGGCTGACAAAGTTTGCAGATGACTGCAAGCAAACTGGGCGCCATAGTCGAAAACACATCTGACACAGATATCCTTCAGAAGGGCCTCACAGAAATGGATAACTGGTGCCAGAGCCATGGCCTAAAGTTAAATGCCAAGAAATGCATAGTCATACCCTTCGGGAAAAACAAGGTTACCCCTAGCTACCATATAGGTGGCAATCCACTGAGCACAGAAGAAGTCATCAGGGATCTGGGGACCCAGGTTGACAGTAGCCTTTCGTTTGACACTCATGTTGCTAAAGTGGTTAGGAAAACCTTCTACATTGCCCACCTGATCATGAAGGGATTCACATCTAGATCAAGGGAGGTCATCGTCCCCTGTACTCATCACTCATTAGGCCTATGATTGAGTACAATGCACCCTTGCGAATGTATCTGACCCGACACCTGCAGCAGCTGGAAAGGCCCCAAAAGTTCCTCACCAAAAGGATAAAGGGTCTCAAAAATATGTCTTATGCTGCCCGACTGAAAGAACTCCAGCTCTATTCAGTCTCATACCGCTTGCTCAGAGGTGACCTGTGCCTGACATATAAGGCCATGTCAAACCCTGATTTGATGAATATGCTTCACCTCAAAAATCTAGATCCCTCAGAACCACAAGGGCGGAGACTTAAACCTTGACACGGTTATTAATAGAACATGCTGGAGGGACAGATTCATCACCCAGAGACTCCCTATGCTGTGGAACAAAATCCCGGTACATGTGAGGCAGAGCACCTCGCTGGCCTTGTTCAAGAGGAATCTTGACCAATGGATGGGGGATCGCAGATATACCCCAGGGATTACTTCAGTGTCACTGCTTGACAGAGGCACAGCAAAATAATAGGCATAGTTTTATTCAAACTAAAGGGGTGGCGAAAGCCAAATAACTATGGGCTAGGCTTAGAAATGCCCTTGGGCAGATAGCCTAGTATGAACCTATGAAACTATGAAATAACACCAATAAAAATAATTTCAATTTTGAATGTTTTGGGGTAGCACCATACCTCTTAACTTATTTAATCAAGAATTCTAGACAAAGACAAAAATAATGAGTGACAAAAAGGGACACATTTTAAATATCATTATGTATTTGTTAACCAACTAATCCTTATGAGCAAAGTGTCCCTTATCAGGGGTGACCCAAGAGCACTGTTTGGTTAAGTGACTTGCTTACAGTCAAAAAGTGGGCAAATGGAGGTAAAAAGAGTCAACCAATGTACCTTTGATTACGGGAAGCAATCTGTTAACATAAGTGCCAAACAACTATGAGTCACTTAAAATGTTAACAGGACAATAAGTGTTGCATGGATGTGCATTTTCTGAACAATAAAAACTATGAAACTGTAATGACTGGTATTATTGAATAATAATAATTCACAGTGAGTTACCAGAAAAAAAGGAGTTAAGAATGTTCAAGGAATAAATATGAGGTAAACTTGCAATGTTCTGCAAAATTAGAGAACACATAAGAGGCAAACTACTCTAATTCACTTATAAAGTGAGCAGAACAACATATTTTGCATTAACATATATTTTCTGAACATCTGAACAACAAAAACTATGAAACTCTAATAACTGGCATTACTGACTGAAAAAAAAACTTTACTGATTTTTTTAATCCTCTGTGATTTTCAGAAAATGAAGACTCAAGTGAAACTCTGGTAGTTAATGCGGGGGATTAAAGCTTTGAACTCTTATTGAATTGCTTCCTGTAGTCAATGGTACAGGGTTTGATTCTTTCTTCCTCCATTTGTCTAATGTGTGACTTGGAGTAAATTGTTTCACCAGACAGTACTTCTTGGTTTCTGGACAATAAGAACAAAGCTCAAGCATGGTTAAATGGGCCCCTAGGCAGAACAGAGAGCCAGACCCTCACCCCCTGTACACATACCAATATCATATTACTTGGCTGTCTCATCCCAATTATCTTAAAACACTGTTGAAGCCCGTCAGTGTGTATACTATTTGCTTCTTTACTTTTACAATGATCACAGAGATTTGAATGTAATATAAAACTTGTATTAAACATTTTACAGCAAAAACACTGACAGATATTTGATGAACAAAACAAAACACTCTCATGTTGAGAACAGACAGCATGAACAACAGTAAACTTCTCTTCCTTTGAACCTTACACTTATTGAAAATGTGACTAGCAATCCGTTAAACTACAACAGATGTACAGTGATTCATAGTCAAATAGCATACAGCATAGGTCTCAAATAATCAGAGACATATTTCAACAGAATCAGGGACAAACCCAGAAAAAAATCAGGGACATTTTTAAAATATTAATATTATTAACTTGACACATTGGCAGAATAAAATAATTGTAATTACTATACATTTTGTGAAATAAAAGAAATCTATACCTCTTACTTACTGCCATTATTTATTGAGTATAATTCACCAATTTTCCTCCAAGTCACCAGTTTTAGGAGGGATTAAGAGGGACAGAGCTAAATTTTAGAGTCTAAATTAGAGACATCCCTGGAAATCAGGGACAGTTGAGAGGTATGTGAAGCACTAATTAGGGGCTCTCTGAAGTTGCATGTATTTGAAAGACAAATGTGTAATGAATTTGCTAACAGCTTGGGACAGACTACTGGACAGAAGTGTCTCTTTTCAGAGGGAGTCCAGGAGCAGTGTCTGCTGAAATGACTTGGTCAGGTTTACATCAGACAAATAAAGGCTGAGGTAATCAAAAGCTGTACTACAGGAAGAAGCTTATTAAGAGCTCATAGCATTAATTCATCTGTACTAAGTACTACACTGTTGTAGCCCAACAGTGCATTTCACACCATTGTGCCTACAAAAACAAGTTAAACTAATAATGCATTCATAATTAATATTTTAAAATTAAACTTTTAGACTTCATGCTGTGGAGTTTATTCACAGACAAATAAGCATACTGTTAACAATCAACAAAACAAGGAACCAAGGATTGTACCCAGAGAACATGGCCTCTATGATACAGCCTCTGTTTACTACAGCTGATTCCTTTCTTTACATCATAACTACTCTGGGATGCAGGACACACACACACACACACACACACACACACACACACACACACACACACACACACACACACACACACACACACACACACTACTGGGCATCATTTACAGTCACTTATATGACTGCATACATTTGGATGTTTGCTTGTAATAAAATAAACAAATACATAAATAATGACTGAGAAGTGTATTTCAGCTCACTATTGTGAGAAACAAAGAGTGCATCCCACGGCACACTCCAGGTGCTCTCCAAACCTCTTGGATCAAGAATCAGAGACAAAGACCTAAGGAACCTTAATTTATCCAAATTTATACAATCTCTCTCTCTCTCCTTATTCAAACAACATTCCAAAAATCCAAAATACCAAAATACTAGTATCTCTGCTAAAGTTTAACAATAACAATCAGCTGTGTTTTGTTGAAGTCTACATCCTACTTGGAAATAATATAACAACTTTAGAAGAAATACTCTCCTGGACAACTAATTATATAACTTATGAAAAAATCATACTAGGAGATGTTAATATTGACTGGCAAAACCTTACATCAGACTTTCCCTGAGCTAGTATAAACTTTTATGGTTATACACAACTTATCAAAACACATGCTAGATTTAATAATACCAACAGTAAAGGTGCAATTGAAGACTGGATACTAGTCTCTGGCCCTAGTAAATTTACAGTCTCTGGACCCTATCCAATCTCACTTAGTGACCACCTTACAGTTTACACACATAAAAATACCACCCACTAACCTAACACTCACCAACTTAAAACAACCCAAAACCTTTTTTAAATGTAATATAGACTACTTCATCAGTACATTGAAAGCCTTTAACTGGTCTGTCCTAAAAACTCTTCCCGTTGACGAGGCAGCCAATACTTTTAATACCTTTTTCTTAAATACTTTAAACAGCCACACCTCACTCCACAAAAAAGATCAAACATTAACCATGCAGCATGGCTCACTACCCAAACAAAAGCTATAATGTCTAACAGACAAAGCTTGGAAAGAATGCCTTAAACTTAAACTCCCTATAACCTGTAACTTTAGAGAGAATTATGCTGAGTAAAAACAAGTTAACTGAGATAAAAAACAATATTATAGCCATCTATAACTTCAACCCAAAATTGGCCCCCCAAAATTCTGGACATCAATACATAACCTATTACGTCTCAGCTTAAACAAGGAACCCAACCCTTTTCATAATAGCTCTCCACTAAAAATTACAATCTTATTCAATAGCTGCTTCATATAAAGCGAAAAAACCAGGATCCAACCACGAGACACACTGAGGCACAATGAGCTAGCGCTTTCATCCACTTTTAATGATGTGAACTGCTTCAGAAAAACAAATAATAACCACCTAACCACCTTTTAAATGATTCATTACAGGAAATGATGTCATAGTCTGCACAATGAAATAAATTTAAATTAATACTATGTAAAATAATTGATATATCTATAAAAATGTATATACATACATATAAATAAATACAATATATCAGTATGTTATTCCATGCTCTATTTATCTATACTTTAAAAAACATTTTATGTTGATGACTTCATTAAGCCCTGGGTATGTATCAGCCCCAAAAAGGAGCTGCCAAAATGCTTCCCTCTGTTCTAATATGTTGTCAGTGTCACCACCAAACATGTTTTTCTCTACATAATCTAAAACGAAAAATTCAAATTTCTTAAAATCCATACAGGAAAGAGCATGTCTAGCTAAAGAATTATTTTTATCTTTTTTCTTTATAGCTAGAACATGCTCATAAATTCTACGTTTTAAAACTCTTTTTGTTTTGCCTATATAGTAATTTTTGCATGTGGAACAAGTAGCCATGTAGACTACATTTTCACTATGGCAATTAAAATATTTATTTGCCCAAAATGTTTGTCCCAAATGTTCTATTGTAATGAAGGATGAATTACACATGAACCTACATTGTTTACAGTCTTTACATGCAAAAGTACCTTTTTTATTGCTAACTGATCTGTCCTTGTGAGTTTCTGACTTCTGAAAAGTTTCTAACTTCTGTCTAATATTTGTAACTTTTTTATATGTAAACTTTGGTAAATACCCCAAAGATAAACTTAATTCATTGTTGCCTAAAATGATTCTCCAGTTCTTCTCAATGATTTCTTTTATACACCAAATTTCATTTACTATTGGCAAAGGAAATGCTATGTTGAATTCTTGATTTTTTCTTGTGTTACTATGATGTAAACTTATAGGAGCTCCCACCATTATGTCCTCAGAAGCCAAAATGGGCTGAGCAACACCTTTTCTTAAAAGTAAAACCTCTCTAACCACCTTCGGTCATAACCTCTTTGGAGAAATAATTCTCTAAGAAAGATAAGCTCATTTAAAAATATATGTTCATCAGAAGTGAGCCTACTGAGTCTGATAATTTGACCCTTGATAACCCCTTTTTTCATGTGTGTTGGGTGCAAACTATCCCTATGCAAATACTGGTTTGCAAAACAGGACTTCCTATAGATTCTACTTCTAAATTTTCTTGTAACATTATCTATGTTAAGTGTCAAATCCAAAAGTTAATTTGTTCACCATAACCACCTATTTTAAATAATAAAAATCTGTAGTGCCATTAAGGTCAGATACAAATTCTACAAATTCAGAATGTTCCCCTGACCACAAAAAAAAGCAAATCGTCTATGTATCTATGGTATAATTCTACCTTGTTGTAACCAGGGTGTAACTTCAGGAACCTATTTTCCCAATTGGCCATGACTATGTTTGCAAAAGCCGGTGCCACTCTTGCTCCCATGGCTACACCTGATATTTGCTTATATAATGTATTATTGAATTTGAAAAAATTATTGTCGAGTACTAATTCCATTAATGTACAAATTGTGTTTACTTTTTCACCTGAAAAATCAGTATGACATGTAAGATACTCTCTCATGAACTCTAAACCTACTTCCTGATTAATAGAAGTATACAAACTCGTGACATCTAGCGTACAAAAATATATGTCTCTGTTTTTTTTCATTTTCAAAGTTACTAGTTTGTGCTTTCCAGCTTGGTTTACTGTTGCTTCATATAAAGCATTACCTTCCTAACTAAAAGCTCTTTATCTCCATCCAGTGCTTCTACCACTTCCTCAATAACACCCAGTCCTAGTAATTCTGTGAAGAACAGATTAGACCAAAACCAACATTCCCCACACAACATACGCACTACCTTTACCCCCCACACACACACCGAGTATACCCATCTGAACCCACTCTACCTTCTAAATCCATTGCTAGCAACTTCCACTTAGGACCTGTCTCCACATCAATGATAAAAAACTTCTACTTAAACTCAAACCTTGCTCCACTGCAGCTGACAACCTCCCTCCTAAATACCTAAAGATAGCTATTAATGCCACAGTATACCCAGTCCCTATCCTTAACAACAAATCAATATCTGAATCCTATGTATCCTCATTATGGAAAAATTCTATAATTTCCCTCTTCATAAAGGTAGCAGGTATATAGGTTCATAGGTTCATACTAGGCTATCTGCCCTAGGGCATTTATAAGCCTAGCCAGAGTTGTGTGGCTTTCACCACCCCTTAGGTTGAAGAATACTATACCCATTAGTTTGCCGTGCCTCTGTCCAGCAGTGATACAGAGATGATCCCCGGGGTAAACCTACGATCTCCCATCCACTGGTCAAGATTCTTCTTGAACAGAGCCAGCGAGGTGCTCTGTCTCACATGGACCGGGATTCTGTTCCACAGCATATAGGTTCATAAAAGGGACATTTCCCTCACACACACTAACCCCTCTCAGCCAAACACACACACTTGCCATTTGCAAGATTCAAACCCCTACCTAACTATGTTATGACACTCGAAACGGATGCATTAGCAGAGCACGCTATTCGCATTACTAAGCTAACATCTCTAAATTTCAGCCTATTGCATTATTATCACTTCTCTCAAAAATTCTTGAAAGATGTATTCATAAGCAACTCCTCCACTATCTTCTAAAAGAATGGCTGTTAACATCCACCCAACATGGCTTCCACCCAACACACAGTACAACTACTGCCTTCCTATCATTTACTGACTCCATAAACAAATACAGGGACTTGGACAAACTTGTTTCCTCCTTATTTGACTTGTCAAAAGCTTTCAATACAGTCTGTCAGCCTAAATTATTGTATAAACTGTCTCAGGTTGGACTATCCCATTCTTCATTACTGTAGTTCAATAGATATTTTAACTGACAGGCTCCACTCTATGAAATGGCAGAATACCTCTCCCTCCTTACCTGCAAGTCTCCACTGGTGTATCCCAAGGCTCTTGTCTTGGTCCCCTAATCTTTAATATCTTTATCAATAACCGCTCTACCTCCATAGGCACAGCCTCTCTTACACGATATGCTGATGATTCTATGCTTATATGTGCATCTAATAAATTGCCTCAACTCCTCCATTTCATGCAAGAAGCTTCTTCCTCAGTTGAGAAATAGGTACATCATGCCCAGCTACCACTAAATCCTAAAAAAAAAAAAAACAGTTAGTGCTCTTTTCCTCAAATGACACATACCTTAATAAGCGAATTTCAAAATCTTTTCACTCAACAAAACTGAAATTGAAAGAGTCTCCCATACAAAACGTCTTAGAATGATTATAGATGATAACCTTAAATTTACCTGCATGTTCAAAATAACATACAAAGACCCAGCAAAAATTAGGAATGCTCTACAGGCATAAAATTTCCTTAGCAACACCACCAAAACCACACTTGCCACTACTCCCATCTCTCTTATATGGTGCACCCGTCCTAACCAACCTTCAGTCTAGAGTTAAAAATTACCTCAGGCATGCTGTAATAAGGTTGCAAAATTTGCCACCACCAAACAATACTGCAGCCACCAGTGTAGTGTCCTTAAGGCTTTGAATTGGCTTGAACTGCATCACCACTTGGATTACATACAGCTTATCTCCACACACAGCTTTTTAACACCTTTATTGAATTATCACATGTGACATAGGCAAATTTACATTTAAACAAAAGTAATCAAACTATTAACAAATATTATACTTCACATATATTGCTATATATCGTATAACCTAAGCACATTACATACATTATTCAATTTCTGCCCCTTTTTTTAAGCAAGAAACATCTTTATTAAACCATCACTTATGACATAAGCAATCATACATTTATATAAACGAAAACAAACCATGCCGACACAATCCTAGTTGCAAACATTTTACATCACAATCCATACTGACACACTCCCAGTTGCATACATTGGTTCCCTACTACGAGAGCGAAAGTCCTTTTAAGCGAATCAGTAAATGTCGACACATATTGCGTGAACTGACATTACAGCGAATGTCCAAAACCGCAATTTGGAAATGTTGAATTACTATGGTTGGCCCATCTGTGGTATAGCTCCATAAGGTAAGTGTGCGATAGTTACGCACCTTAGGGTTAGGGTGTGGGTTAAGGTAAGTGCATAGATAGTTAATGTATGTAAGATTTAGTGTAAGGTTAGGAGTAAGGTTTTGGTAAATGTATGTATGTGGATTATTTATTTTGTTTGTTTATATTTTCGTAGGGGAAGTGTGCGGAAGTTACTGACCTTAGGGTTAGGGAGGGGTTAAGGATAGTGCATAGTAGTTGTGTATGTGAGGTTTAGTGTAGGGTTAGAATTAGGGTTTTGGTGCTTTACTTTAGGGTTAGAAGTAGGGTTTGGTTAGTGTATGTATGTGGTTTATTTATTTTGTTTGGGTAGGTAATATGTAGCGGGTGGTGGGGTTGGCCGACTATGACAGTTCGAGATTTAAAATTTCGTGGTTTAGTGCATTCGGTATTTTCGCAGTTCGCGCAATTCATGTCAGTGTTTTGGTATTCATTCAAAAGGAGTTTCCCTCTGGTAATATAGACCCGCATACATTATATATCACTTAAATCTACCCAATCATTTTCAGTCAGACATTACATAGTTCATGTAAGTCCTGCCTTCTTTTAAACTTCATTCCTCCCCTGTATGTATTGTTCCCAGAATTCTCATTTTTTCCTAAGTAGTTTGCTCCTATCCTTTTCTAAAGATCTCAATTCCAGTTGTTTTATCTCTGTTACTATATTCACTACTTCTAATATAGTTGGTTTCGATTTTGATTTCCATTTTCTAGTAACTGCTTCTTTGGCAGCCACCTTAATTAGACACAGCAAGGCCTTACCATGTCTAGACAATTCTGATTTTGTATCATAACTCAGAAAAATCATTTCCCTTGTCACACCAATCCACCCACCAGCATCTCTGACAGTGCATCCCACAGGGAATCCTTAAAGTCTGCCAACTTACCGCACTCTCAGAAAATATGTTTCCAATTAGCTCTTTCTTCCCCATCACACCTCCAACATTTTCTGCCTACCTGAGGAAATATTCTCTGGAGTCTACTTGGGGTATAAATATCTATGTAAACATTTCCAAGCAAAAATCCTAAATCTTCTAGATTTTGTTGTGTATTTGGGAGACATACATATATCATCCTATTGTTTCTTTGTGAATTGCTTATCTCTCTTCCCAGTCCTTTCTAACCTCCTCTGATTGATTCTTATAGTTATCATGCAATATTTTATATGCTCTACCAATTATTCCTTTTTAATGGCAGCTTGTGTTTTAGATTCTACTATTTCTTTATCTTTCCCTATATTCTGATATCAATCCTTGATAAGGAAGGCAATCTGTAACCTGCAGTCCAAATAAATTCTTGGCCTCTTCCCATTCTATTACCTTTCCCTCTCTAGTTATTTGCTCCCAATACCTTGGTACCTTTGTCAGTTTTTTCCAATAAATTCCAACCTCCTGTATCTCCGCACACAGCATTATTCACAAAGTGGATGAATGCCCTGCTGTTACTCCTATTCTTCACTCCTATCAACCTAAAGATTACTTTGATCTAATGAACAACATCCTCTCAGCATATATAAACCCTGCAAATCCTTTGGCCAAACTCTACTCATACTGTGTTGCTAAAAATGAAATTCTGTCCCTCTGCAAATTAGATCTATCTTTAACCTCTCCAGCTTCAAAATACTACTAAAAGAATGTCTAAATAAAAGCTGGCTCTGCCCCTGCACTATCCCAGGTTAAACTACTTATAGGTTCATAGGTAGGTTCTAGGCTATTGGCTATTGGCCCAAGGGCCTAAGTAAGCCTAGCCAACAAGGTTCCCTGGCTTATGCCACCCAAGAAAGTTATTTTCCTATGCCTCTGTTGAGCAGAGCCACAGAAGTGATCCCCAGGGTGTATTTCCTATTTCCCATCCACTCATCAAGATTTTTCTTGAAGAGTGCTAATGAGGAACTTTGCTTGGCATAGACTGGTAGTTTGTTCCAGAGTATGGGAAGTCTCTGGGACAGGACTCTATCCCTCCAGCATGTCCTGTTTATTGTGGTGACAAGGTTTAGGTCCCTAGAGCATGTAGCTTGGAGGGATTGGGATTTCTTTAGGTGCAGCATATCCAGCAACTCTGGGTTTGACATAGCTTTATATGTTAGGCAGAGATCACCTCGGAGTAGGCGATATGCTATGGAGTAAAGCTGGAGTTTTTTGAGACAGTCAGTGTAGGGCATATGTTTGAGGTCAGTAATCCTCTTTGTGAGGTACTTCTGTGGCCTTTCCAGCTGCTGCAGATATCTTGTGAGGTACATTCCAAAAGGGGCATTATACTCTATAATGGGTCTAATAAGTGTCGAGTAGAGGGGAACAATTACCTCTTTTTTCCTGGATGAGAACCCTTTTGTGATGAGGTGTGCCATGTAGAAGGATTTCCTGACTACTGTGGCGATGTGATTATCAAAGGAGAGACTACTGTCCACCTGGGTCCAAAGGTCTTTTATCACACATACGGCATTAAGTAGACTGCTGCCTATGTAGTAGTTCATGGGTACAGAGTTTTTACCAAAGGGGATGACAATGCCCTTTTTGGCATTGAGCTTGAGGCCATGGCTCTGACACCAGGCATCTGTCTCAGTGAGGCCCTTCTGTACGATGTCCACATCTTTCAGAGACTTGACTATGGCTCCTAGTTTGCAGTCATCTGTGAACTTTGTTAGCCAAAGGCCTTCTGTGTTAGCCTGTACTTCAGAGAAGTAGATAGTAGATGTATTTATTTATTTAACAATAGTTTACCAAGAAAGTCCGGCTGAGATAATATTCCATTTTAAGTGGAGGTCACTCTTTCCATCATCAGTATAGTTTGACTATGTTCCGACAGAAGCTATTAGAAAAATCTATTTCTAAGTCAAAGATCAAATATACTTTTACCTAGGCTATATTACCTGCTAATTTCTGTTTGAAAGAGTGCACTCAGTGTGGTTAATATCATCTCGAGAAACTGCAATTTCTGAATATTTTATCTATTGACAATGTTCTATTTCAATTTGTTACAGCTGTCCAAATATTTGCAGTATGTATGTCTAGGTTCACACTATATGAGCTGAAGCTGAATTTTTACTTAGTTAATATATCATTCTTCTGTATTAGCATTATAATGACTTTATTTAACTGTAACCATATTAAGTAAATGTGGAGCTTTTCTTCGCAAGCCTCCACTTAAAATGGAATATTATCCCAGACTGACTTTCTTGGTAAACTAATGTTAAATAAATAAATAAATAATGATCAGTAATAGATTTTAAATCTTTATCTTGTGTACTTAGAAATTTGCATTAGCTAAATGATACAAAGTCTGAAACTCACATGCCTAACATTAATGACTATAATCCACAACAATTTTCCAGAAAGCCACAATTATTACAAGGAACAGACAACAATAATTATCAGTTTCTTTGCACAAAAATTCCAGACAAAACAAAAAATAATTGGGTGGAGGCAAAATGGAATAATTTTAAACACTATTTTTATCTGTTAAATAGGTAAACCCATTGGCGAAAATGTCCCTTTTCAGGGAGTGACCCAGGAGTACTGTCTGAGTGACTTGCTCAAAGTTACAGGGTAGGCAAATTGATGTAGGAGGAATCTAACCCAGTACTTTTGACTACAGGAAGTAATTTGTTAACAACTCAGAGCAAGTGCCAGACATCTCTAATATACTTAAAGGTTAACAGGACTACAATAAGTGTTGCAGAGAAATGCATTTCCAGAACAATGAGAACTATGAAACTGAAACAACTGATGTGAAGTTCTATCACGCCGTTCATTCTTACAGATGGATTCGGAGCTGATTCTCGGCTCCGAGTCGGCCTACTACAAAGCTCGAGGTCTTCAGACAGCTCAAGGTCAAGTCCCTATCCCATGATGCACCTTGAGTTACCTCAGATCTAGTTTGCCGCAGCAACAGATCAGAGGTTTCTAAGCACAGCTCGGGCCAGTATAGCTTTTTCTATAAAAAATTCTAAATTTTGACTCTTATATTAATAGTTTTTGATAGTATTTCCTAGTTATATCTTTTATAACTTAAAGTTTGATAGTTCTCTTTCTCCCTTTGGCCTTCATTTTTTATAGGCATATATTATCCCTTCCCTTCTTGGTGTGCCTTATATTAGAATAGCTTAGTATAGTATTTTACAAGCATTTATAGATAGTTAAATTTGGTGTGTGTGTGTGTGTGTGTGTGTGTGTGTGTGTGTGTGTGTGTGTGTGTGTGTGTGTGTGTGTGTGTGTGTGTGTGAGAGTGTGTGTGTGTGTGTGTGTGTGTGTGTGTGTGTGTGTGTGTGTGTGTGTGTGTGTATGTGTTTTTATACATTTTACAGTTATACATATATAGCCCATTTGTTTCTTTTAGGGGCTACTTACAGTTTATATTACAGTGTACTTTAAAAATTGTTAAAGTTTGTGTGTGTGTGTGTCCATTCTTGTTGAATAATTCAAGTCCTTTTGGTATAGTAGATAGTGTCATGGCTGACCAGGCTAAAGACAAACATCCCAGGTCTGCACTGTGAAGAACTCTTGATGTCCAACATGGCAATAGTACTAAATAATAAAATCAAAACTTTAATAAAAAAGAAAATATGTCTTAAAATAAGCAGTCCTCTGTCTTCCGATAAGCGCTTTCGGCAAGTAAGCCTTCCTCAGAGCATATAAAAAGGACTGTTCAGCTTTTGTTTTTAAAAGACATCATAGCCATTCATGATTTAGTTCTGTGACACACCCTTGTAGAAACCAAAAAGAGGCCAGTTAGCAGAGAGGTATAATTTCCTTCGCTGTAATTAAAGGGGCAATGCAGCTTTGTAACATTATATATGGGAAGACTAATAGCTATAGATGTAAATACATTATATAATTGAAGCAACATTCAAGTAACCTTGCTAACCATATTTCTTCTACTCTTAAGTACAGGTTTTAGTGGCACAATAGTGTTGAAACCTGGTAGTCTGTTAGCTCTTAAATTGATTATCCAGGATGTTTCCCTTAGCTCCATGCGATTATGAACATCGCCTCCTCTGGTAGTCTGACAGGCTGCCTCTATGGCCTTAAATACAAAATAATGGGAGGGATACTGTGCTACATGAGCTGCTAATGCACTGTTAGGATCTTTCTGTTTGATGTCCCTCAAATGTCTGAGGATATGTTCCTTAAGACGTTGATCTGTTTTGCCAACATAGAAAGCACTGCATTGGCAGCAAGTCGCTAGGTATATGATATGGGAGCTAGTACAATCAGCATAGACATTAAAATTGTACTGTTGCCTGGAGTATGGATGTATGAAAGTATTGGAGCTATCAATGGAGTTGCAAGCTTTGTATCTCAGGCACTTAAAAGTGCCCTTTCTGTTTGAATTGGGCCTGTTTCTTTCAAATCTATCTTTGTTACAAATGAGACGTTTCAAGTTCTTCTTATTCTTATATAAGAATCTAGGCTGTTCACCTACAATGTCTCTTATTTTGTCATCGGTTGTCAATACCGGCCAGAACTTCCTAATAACTCCACATACTTGCTTATTATCAGCAGTGTATGTTAGCAAACATTTAAGTTGCTGCGACTGAGTTTTAGAATCGAGACTCTCATGTTGACTTGAAGTAGGTTCAGAGAAGTAGGGACGTCCCTTTCCTCTCCTTAATTCCTGTAAGTCTTGCTTCAATTTAAGATCCTTTCTTTTGTAAGATCTTTTACCTAGATGTGTCTCAATATTTCTCTGTTCTGCTATAAAGTCTTCATTCTCAGTACATAGTTTTGATGTTCTTAAGACCTGGTTCTCAAAGATGTTATCAAAAATATGTCCCGGGTGCGTACTCCCCCTGTGCAAATAATGATTTCTCCAGGTTTCTTTTTTATGGATTCTGTGCTGATACCTCTGTCAGGATGTAAGTGGATCTTTACATCCAAGAATTCTATGGTCTCCAAGGAGTGTTTGACCACAAACACTAAAAAATCAGTGCTCTCGTTGATAAAGTTGACAAAGAGGTCCAACAGTGTTGAACTGCCTCTCCAAAGGATAAAGACATCATCCACAAAACGGCCGTAGTACATTAAATATGGTTTCCAAATACCGGGTGTCAATACATTGTGTTCCCACTCAGCCAAGACCAAATTAGAGTAATTATTTGCACATGGGGTGCCCATAGCCACACCCCATGTCTGCAAGTAGTAAGAATCCCCATACATAAAGATGTTATTTTCCAATACAAGTTCCAACAAGGAACATAATGGTTCCACTTCCATACTGTTCCTCGTTAAGAAAGATCTTATTGCCTGTAGACCATAGTCATTCAGAATCACCGTAAATAAACTCTTGATGTCCATAGTCACTAGTAACAGATCTTCATATTTCTTAAGACCCTTAGTAACTAGAAAGAGTTTTTCCAGGAAGTCTCCTGAGTCCTTCAGCACAGTTCCTGCTAGTGGCAGGGCCTTCTTTAATTCATTTTTCCACATACATAGAAACAGGTTCAGTTACCCACCCCCTTCCAGAAACTATAGGACGTAGGGGTGGGTCAACTGGATCCTTGTGAATTTCGGGGGGTCCGCTGATGTATGGAAACATAGGCTTAGGACAATCAAATAACTCATACAGTTCTTGTGAGATGTTTGTCTCTATCAATAGGTCATATAGGTAGCTACGAAAGCGATCTATCTTAGTCGCCACTTCACTGTGACTTAATCTCTTGTAGGTACTTTCCTCATCCAACATAGAGAGCATTTTATGCCTATACCATACAGCGTCCATCACCACTATACATCCCCCCTTATCTGCAGGTTTGATAACAAAGCTGTCTGTCTCCTTTAGCTGTTTCAGCATCTCATTCTCATTAGTAGTTAAATTAAAAAACGTCCTTGTCCTTTGGTTGTATTACCCCTTAATTTGAAGATTTCCTCTTCACATAATCTTAAGAACATCTCCACTGGTGGTGGATTAGGGGGAACAAAGCTACAAAATTTGGTATAAGGTAGCCGTCTACTATCATTAGCTTGTCCAAAAATACATTTAAGTGCAAGGTTTCTGCAAAACATTCTGATATCCAGCACAAATTCACTAATATCAGATGGTAAGGTTGGAATAAAACTCAGGCCCTTGTCTAATAAGGAAATCATATCAGGGCTTAAACTGTTATTAGAAAGATTCACTACTAGGCTTGTTTCAGATCCAGTCAAAGTGTAAGCTTCTTCCTTTTGTTCTTGACTCTGTGTTCTTTGAGTCCTGTAATGATTGAATTTGGAAAAAACCTGCAAAGGCCAATTTATCAGTCCATGCAATGCCCCTTCTTTCGGCCTAGTTGCTAAATTGGGAGCTAAAGGAGCATTCCTATTGCCTGTTTCTGCTCCCATGATGGCTGTACTGCTAGATGCTTCACTTGAATCTGTTTCAGATATTACAAAATTGGAAGTCAATCCTGATGGATTAAGAGTAACAGGGTTGTGAATGGAGGGTTCCAATTCAGCTAAATTGACATGGGTAATCACACCTTTTCCATTATGTTTGGAAAAAGGTATCATCTCCTTGTGTAATGGTAGGGGTCCCCGTCCCTTATTATTGAATTCCTCTCTCAGCCATTCAAAGATGTGGCCTCTCACGAAATTCTGATGGTCATGGGCTAACTTTTTGACCTTCTGCTGTCTTAGCTTCGCTTCATAGGTATTCAAGTTGAACTGTAATTGTTCTAGATTATTCAGATGTGAGTCATGAAGCTCTAAACTTTCCAGTTCAGTCTGCTTATTTGATATAATCGCTGCCATCCTTTCCTCTTCTGGCTTGAAAAATTCTATCAGCAAATTCATGTATTGCTGACTTGTTTCAAGATTTATAGTTTGCCATTTTGTGAGCAGGTCCGGATAAGTGTTCCCATAAGAAGGTAAACACTTCACTCACATACCTCGAGGTACAATGTGGTGGTGCAAGCACGCTTCCATGTGGAAGCGTTGCCACTGCAGTCTCTTAAGCCAGTAAGCTGCATTCTGCACTTCCCGAAATATACAATTAAAGTTGTTGTCAGGAGCCAATGCAACAACTGTGGAAGCAGCTACATTACCCAAATTCAGATCTAGAAGCGGATTCAGTAAGTCTCCCAATAAATTAGAAATCTTACATGTTCTGAGTTTGTCATTAAGATTCACTTGCTGGTTCGCCATGTTCAGTGTAAGAAACAAAAACTGTTAATAAGTAAAAAACTTTCCTAGACTGCAAAGGGCACCAATGAGGAAAAGAAAAGGCAAGCACTGTGAAGAACTCCTGATGTCCACCACAGCAATAGTACTAAATAATAAAATCTAAATTTTAATAAAAAAGAAAATATATCTTAAAATAAGCAGTCCTCTGTCTTCCAATAAGCACTTATTTTAAGATATATTTTCTTTTTTATTAAAGTTTTGATTTTATTATTTAGTACTATTGCCGTGGTGGACATCAGGAGTTCTTCACAGTGCTTGCCTTTTCTTTTCCTCATTGGTGTCCTTTGCAGTGTAGGAAAGTTTTTTACTTATTGACTGTTTTTGTTTCTTACACTGAACATAGTGAACCAGCAAGTGAATCTTAATGACAAACTCAGAACATGTAACATTTCTAATTTATCGGGAGACGTACTGAATCCGCTTCTAGATCTGAATTTGGGTAATGTAGCTGCTTCCACAGTTGTTGCATCGGCTCCTGACAACAACTTTAATTGTATATTTCGGGATGTGGAGAATGCAGCTTACCAGCTTAAGAGATTGTAGTGGCAATGCTTCCACATGGAAGTGTGCTTGCACCACCACATTGTACCTTGAGGTATGCAAGTCAAGTGTTTACCTTCTTATGGGAACACTTATCCGGACTTGCTCGCAAAATGGCAAACTATAAATCTTGAAACAAGTCGGCAATACATGAATTTGCTGATAGAATTTTTCAAGTCGGAAGAGGAAAGGATGGCAGCCATTATATCAACTAAGCAGACTGAATTGGAAAGTTTACAGCTTCATGACTCACATCTGAATAACCTAGAACAATTACAGTTCAACCTGAATACCTATGAAGCGAAGCTAAGACAGCAGAAGGTCAAAACGTTAGCCTGTGACCATCAGGATTTCATGAGAGGCCACATCTTTGAATGGCCGAGAGAGGAATTCAATAATAAGGGACGGGGAGCCCTACCATTACACAAGGAGAAGATACCTTTTTCCAAACCTAATGGAGAAGGTGTGATTACCCATGTCAGTTTAGCTGAATTGGAACCCTCCATTTACAACCCTGTTACTCTTAATCCATCAGGATCGACTTCCAATTTTGTAATATCTGAAACAGATTCAAGAGAAGCATCTAGCAGTACAGCCATCATGGGAGCAGAAACAGGCAATAGGAATGCTCCTTTAGCTCCCAATTTAGCAGCTAGGCCGAAAGAAGGGGCATTGCATGCACCGATAAATTGGCCTTTGCCGTTTTTTTCCAAATTCAATCACTACAGGACTCAAAGAACACAGAGTCAAGAACAGAAAAGGAAGAAGCTTACATTTTGACTGGATCTGAAATAAGCCTAGTAGTGAATTTTTCTAATAAGAGTTTAAGCCCTGATATGATTTCCTTATTAGACAAGGGCCTGAGTTTTATTCCAGCCTTACCGTCTTATATTAGTGAATTTGTGCTGGATATCAGAATGTTTTGCAGAAACCTTGCACTTAAATGTATTTTTGGACAAGCTAATGATAGTAGACAGCTACCTTATACCAAATTTTGTAGCTTTGTTCCCCCTAATCCACCACCAGTGGAGATGTTCTTAAGATTATGTGAAGAGGAAATCTTCAAATTAAGGGGTAATACAACCAAAGGACAAGGACGTTTTTTTAATTTAACTACTAATGAGAATGAGATGCTGAAACAGCTAAAGGAGACAGACAGCTTGGTTATCAAACCTGCAGATAAGGGGGGATGTATAGTGGTGATGGACGCTGTATGGTATAGGCATAAAATGCTCTCTATGTTGGATGAGGAAAGTACCTACAAGAGATTAAGTCACAGTGAAGTGGCGACTAAGATAGATCACTTTCGTAGCTACCTATATGACCTATTGATAGAGACAAACATCTCACAAGAACTGTATGAGTTATTTGATTGTCTTAAGCCTATGTTTCCATACATCAAAGGACTCCCCAAAATTCGCAAGGATCCAGTTGACCCACCCCTACGTCCTATAGTTTCTGGAAGGGGGTGGGTAACTGAACTTGTTTCTATGTATGTAGAAAATGAATTAAAGAAGGCCCTGCCACTAGCAGGAACTGTGCTGAAGGACTCAGGAGACTTCCTGGAAAAACTCTTTCTAGTTACAAAGGGTCTTAAGAAATATGAAGATCTGTTACTAGTGACTATGCACATCAAGAGTTTATTTATGGTGATTCTGAATGACTATGGTCTACAGGCAGTAAGATCTTTCTTAACAAGGAACAGTATGGAAGTGGAACCATTATGTTCCTTATTGGAACTTGCATTGGAAAATAACATCTTTATGTATGGGGATTCTTACTACTTGCAGACATGGGGTGTGGCTATGGGCACCTCGTGTGCAAATAGTTACTCTAATTTAGTCTTGGCTGAGTGGGAACACAATGTATTGACACCCAGTATTTGGAAACAATATTTAATGTACTATGGAAGGTAAACACTTCACTCACATACCTCGAGGTACAATGTGGTGGTGCAAGCACGCTTCCATGTGGAAGCGTTGCCACTGCAGTCTCTTAAGCCAGTAAGCTGCATTCTGCACTTCCGAAATATACAATTAAAGTTGTTGTCAGGAGCCAATGCAACAACTGTGGAAGCAGCTACATTACCCAAATTCAGATCTAGAAGCGGATTCAGTAAGTCTCCCAATAAATTAGAAATCTTACATGTTCTGAGTTTGTCATTAAGATTCACTTGCTGGTTCGCCATGTTCAGTGTAAGAAACAAAAACTGTTAATAAGTAAAAAACTTTCCTAGACTGCAAAGGGCACCAATGAGGAAAAGAAAAGGCAAGCACTGTGAAGAACTCCTGATGTCCACCACGGCAATAGTACTAAATAATAAAATCTAAATTTTAATAAAAAAGAAAATATATCTTAAAATAAGCAGTCCTCTGTCTTCCAATAAGCACTTATTTTAAGATATATTTTCTTTTTTATTAAAGTTTTGATTTTATTATTTAGTACTATTGCCGTGGTGGACATCAGGAGTTCTTCACAGTGCTTGCCTTTTCTTTTCCTCATTGGTGTCCTTTGCAGTGTAGGAAAGTTTTTTACTTATTGACTGTTTTTGTTTCTTACACTGAACATAGTGAACCAGCAAGTGAATCTTAATGACAAACTCAGAACATGTAACATTTCTAATTTATCGGGAGACGTACTGAATCCGCTTCTAGATCTGAATTTGGGTAATGTAGCTGCTTCCACAGTTGTTGCATCGGCTCCTGACAACAACTTTAATTGTATATTTCGGGATGTGGAGAATGCAGCTTACCGGCTTAAGAGATTGTAGTGGCAATGCTTCCACATGGAAGTGTGCTTGCACCACCACATTGTACCTCGAGGTATGCAAGTCAAGTGTTTACCTTCTTATGGGAACACTTATCCGGACTTGCTCGCAAAATGGCAAACTATAAATCTTGAAACAAGTCGGCAATACATGAATTTGCTGATAGAATTTTTCAAGTCGGAAGAGGAAAGGATGGCAGCCATTATATCAACTAAGCAGACTGAATTGGAAAGTTTACAGCTTCATGACTCACATCTGAATAACCTAGAACAATTACAGTTCAACCTGAATACCTATGAAGCGAAGCTAAGACAGCAGAAGGTCAAAAAGTTAGCCTGTGACCATCAGGATTTCATGAGAGGCCACATCTTTGAATGGCCGAGAGAGGAATTCAATAATAAGGGACGGGGAGCCCTACCATTACACAAGGAGAAGATACCTTTTTCCAAACCTAATGGAGAAGGTATGATTACCCATGTCAGTTTAGCTGAATTGGAACCCTCCATTTACAACCCTGTTACTCTTAATCCATCAGGATCGACTTCCAATTTTGTAATATCTGAAACAGATTCAAGAGAAGCATCTAGCAGTACAGCCATCATGGGAGCAGAAACAGGCAATAGGAATGCTCCTTTAGCTCCCAATTTAGCAGCTAGGCCGAAAGAAGGGGCATTGCGTGCACCGATAAATTGGCCTTTGCCGTTTTTTTCCAAATTCAATCACTACAGGACTCAAAGAACACAGAGTCAAGAACAGAAAAGGAAGAAGCTTACATTTTGACTGGATCTGAAATAAGCCTAGTAGTGAATTTTTCTAATAAGAGTTTAAGCCCTGATATGATTTCCTTATTAGACAAGGGCCTGAGTTTTATTCCAGCCTTACCGTCTTATATTAGTGAATTTGTGCTGGATATCAGAATGTTTTGCAGAAACCTTGCACTTAAATGTATTTTTGGACAAGCTAATGATAGTAGACAGCTACCTTATACCAAATTTTGTAGCTTTGTTCCCCCTAATCCACCACCAGTGGAGATGTTCTTAAGATTATGTGAAGAGGAAATCTTCAAATTAAGGGGTAATACAACCAAAGGACAAGGACGTTTTTTTAATTTAACTACTAATGAGAATGAGATGCTGAAACAGCTAAAGGAGACAGACAGCTTGGTTATCAAACCTGCAGATAAGGGGGGATGTATAGTGGTGATGGACGCTGTATGGTATAGGCATAAAATGCTCTCTATGTTGGATGAGGAAAGTACCTACAAGAGATTAAGTCACAGTGAAGTGGCGACTAAGATAGATCACTTTCGTAGCTACCTATATGACCTATTGATAGAGACAAACATCTCACAAGAACTGTATGAGTTATTTGATTGTCTTAAGCCTATGTTTCCATACATCAAAGGACTCCCCAAAATTCACAAGGATCCAGTTGACCCACCCCTACGTCCTATAGTTTCTGGAAGGGGGTGGGTAACTGAACTTGTTTCTATGTATGTAGAAAATGAATTAAAGAAGGCCCTGCCACTAGCAGGAACTGTGCTGAAGGACTCAGGAGACTTCCTGGAAAAACTCTTTCTAGTTACAAAGGGTCTTAAGAAATATGAAGATCTGTTACTAGTGACTATGCACATCAAGAGTTTATTTATGGTGATTCTGAATGATTATGGTCTACAGGCAGTAAGATCTTTCTTAACAAGGAACAGTATGGAAGTGGAACCATTATGTTCCTTATTGGAACTTGCATTGGAAAATAACATCTTTATGTATGGGGATTCTTACTACTTGCAGACATGGGGTGTGGCTATGGGCACCTCGTGTGCAAATAGTTACTCTAATTTAGTCTTGGCTGAGTGGGAACACAATGTATTGACACCCAGTATTTGGAAACAATATTTAATGTACTATGGCCATTTTGTGGATGATGTCTTTATCCTTTGGAGAGGCAGTTCAACACTGTTGGACCTCTTTGTCAACTTTATCAACGAGAGCACTGATTTTTTAGAGTTTGTGGTCAAACATTTCTTGGAGACTATAGAATTCTTGGATGTAAAGATCCACTTACATCCTGACAGAGGTATCAGCACAGGAATCCATAAAAAAGAAACCTGGAGAAATCATTATTTGCACAGGGGGAGTATGCACCCGGGACATATTTTTGATAACATCTTTGAGAACCAGGTCTTAAGAACATCAAGACTATGTACTGAGAATGAAGACTTTATAGCAGAACAGAGAAATATTGAGACACATCTAGGTAAAAGATCTTACAAAAGAAAGAATCTAAGATTTAAGCAAGACTTACAGGAATTAAGGAGAGGAAAGGGACGTCCCTACTTCTCTGAACCTACTTCGAGTCATCATGAGAGTCTCGATTCTAAAACTCAGTCACAGCAACTTAAATGTTTGCTAACATACACTGCTGATAATAAGCAAGTATGTGGAGTTATTAGGAAGTTCTGGCCGGTATTGACAACCAATGGCAAAATAAGAGACATTGTAGGTGAACAGCCTAGATTCTTATATAAGAATAAGAAGAACTTGAAACGTCTCATTTGTAACAAAGATGGATTTGAAAGAAACAGGCCCAATTCAAACAGAAAGGGCACTTTTAAGTGCCTGAGATGCAAAGCTTGCAACTCCATTGATAGCTCCAATACTTTCATACATCCATACTCCAGGCAACAGTACAATTTTAATGTCTATGCTGATTGTACTAGCTCCCATATCATATACCTAGAGACTTGCTGCCAATGCAGTGCTTTCTATGTTGGCAACGTATCCTCAGACATTTGAGGGACATCAAACAGAAAGATCCTAACAATGCCTTAGTGGCTCATGTAGCACAGTATCCCTCCCATTATTTTGTAACAGACTACCAGAGGAGGCGATGTTCATAATCACATGGAGCTAAGGGAAACATCCTGGATAATCAGTTTAAGAGCTAACAGACTACCAGGTTTGAACACCATTGTGCCACTAAAACCTGTACTTAAGAGTAGAAGGAATATGGTTAGCAAGGTTACTTGAATGTCGCTTCAATTATATAATGTATTTACATCTATAGCTATTAGTCTTCCCATATATAATCTTACAAAGCTGCATTGCCCCTTTAATTACAACAAAGGAAATTATACCTCTCTGCTAATTGGCCTCTTTTTGGTTTGCTATAAGGGTGTGTCACAGAACTAAATCATGAACGGCTATGATGTCTTTTAAAAACAAAAGCTGGACAGTCCTTTTTATACGATCTGAGGAAGGCTTACTTGCTGAAAGCGCTTATCGGAAGACAGAGGACTGCTTATTTTAAGATATATTTTCTTTTTTATTAAAGTTTTGATTTTATTATTTAGTACTATTGCCGTGGTGGACATCAGGAGTTCTTCACAGTGCTTGTCTTTTCCTCATTGGTGTCCTTTGCAGTATAGGAAAGTTTTTTACTTAACATCCCAGGTCTGGTTTTAAAAAAATATCCAAAGTGCGGATAAAAGATGTCAGTGACAGATTGTCACCTAAATTATGTTTACTGTCTCAGAGCCTTGCATTTGCAAGAGAGCGGCTCCATTTGCCATTCTTTTTCTAGCAGAGTATTACCATAGCCGGCCTTAGGCATATGCCAACTAGGCGGCTGCCTAGGGCACCGCTCTAGCAGGGGTGCTTTTCCAGTATTTATTTGGTGTAGGTAAACCAGGATGGGGGCACAGAGTGGCGTGGGGGGCTCCATGGAGATCTTTTGCCTAGGGCAAAAGAAAACACATTGATAGATGACTTTTAAAATCTTCCTTTTAGGAAGCTTTGAGTGACCAGGATAAATCTAGCCAGTCTCCCAAGTCTTCAAAGTCTTCTTCTTCTGATGTGACAAAAATCTAAAAAAAGTTGATATTGACTCCACACCTTCGAAGGTGAATGTCATGTCTTTTCGGAGCCAGCTCCCAGTCCTGGAACCAGTCTCCAAAGTGTTAAAGTCTCACATTCTCCAGTTGGTACCAACCTTCATACATTCATCTCGGTCCTCGATCAGCCTATCTGATTTGGATGTGGATCATGTGGTGCAGGAGCTGCTACAGGCATCGGCATTTCCTAAATTGTTATTGGCTCTGACCCAAGTGGTTTTGGAACCAAAGCCTGTTATGTCATCTTCTTTTCCTCCTCCGAGCCATACTGGTCCATCGGAGCCAGAGGAGTTGGACCTGATGATTGTAGAGCCTTCAGAGCTGACACCTGCTCCAGTGTCATCAGTTCCATTTACTCAGACTTTCTTGGTGCCCATTGAGGTGTCTAGGAGCCGACAATGTCTGGTCGGTCTGGGAAGGATAGTCGGACTGATCTGTCAGTTCCGACTTTGCGTCTTGGGGCCTCTGCTCAGATTAGTTTGGCTCCTACCTCTGGTTTGGAACCCACTATTCTGGTGCAGAGGGGATCGGCTGTTTCTTCGGATCCAGCGGTTCCTTCTCATTGGAGCAGAGGTGCCTTTGAAACCATGAGGAGAGTGATGTCCCCCAGGACATCTACAACTTCAGGTCCAACTACCTCCTTTGCAAAAGCGCCTGTGTCCACTTCTGCCTCACAGATCCCTTTGAAGCATAGAGACCCTGAGCCTCAGGAAGCCCCATTGGGTGGCCTCTGCCCTTCCGAGACCTCACCAGAAGTTCCCACTGATGAGGTTCCTAGGAAGAGAATTTGCAAGAGGAAGCACCTAGACTCCCCACAGGAGTCTCTCACGTCTGATGCTGACTTAGATGAATCAGAAGGGTCCCCATAGTCCCCCTCTGAAGATATCTCATTTGCAGATATATTAGAAATCCTTAAGCAGAGGGGTGGTTGGAAGCCCGCCAACTCTACTGAAGATGAGTCAGTTCTCCTGAAGGCTTTCGGGTCTCAACCCACCACCTCTTGGGTGTCTCCACCCTTTGATGAACTCATGGAGCTGGTCTCACGAAGGGCATGAGAGGTCTCCTGACACCATGGAGCCTGTCCCTAGGAGGCCCAATAAATTTATTTCTACCCCTCAGGATAAGTCATTTCTCACCAAGAGAGTGCCGGTTGATGCCATGGTGGTGGCGGCAGCCACCAAAAAGGAGATGTCAGAAACCTCTTCCTCTATCCATTCTCCTAACAGAGACTCTAGGTTTATAGATAGATACGGGAAGCACATGTACAGTTCAGTGACTTTTGCCAGGCATTCACTGAACTATCTCACACATTTCACAAGACTGCAAAGAGATCTCCTAAGAGAGCTTGTAGATACTCTTAAGGGTACGGTAGCTGCAGGAGCTTCAGACAAAGTTGCCTCCCAGCTTGCTATCCTCATTTCCATAGTGAAGTCGTCCATGTGTCTCATCTCATATGCAGCTGATGGAATGAGTAGGGCAGAGGGTACAAGAACTGCTCTCAGGAGACACTCCTGGATGCGCTTGTGTTCCTTTGTGGAGCCCCTTAAGTCATCCTTTGTTAGCACCCCTTTGGATGGCTCGTCCCTTTTTGGGCCCAAAGTTAAGGAAATTTTGACCATGTGTGAGCAGGAAGGAAAGACTGTGTCTGCTGTCGGAGTCCATTTTTCCATCCCTACTAGACCCTACCCCAAGGGTCAAAAGAGAGGAAAGATGTGGTTCCGAAAAGCCCAAGGAGCCTTTCTGTACACATGTGGTGAACCCCCCCTTTAGGGGCAGAGGAGGGGGCAATAATGGAAGACACCACATCATGGCAGAGGGGGTCCACAAAACCAGGGTGACAGAGACCAGTTGTTTGGGAAGCCCTACCAGTGCTCCTGAAAAGAGGCCTGACCGTCTTACTCTGGAGACAGTCGGGGGTTGCTTATCTTTGTATCCAGATGCCTGTCTCAAAATAACAAATGACAACTGGGTACAAAGTATAGTTTCCAGAGGATATTTCATTCCCTTCACCATTCCCCCTCTGTTGACAACAAAAATCCTGGACGTTCCACCCAGTTACAGGGAACAAGCAACAGTAAAGGCCCAAATGTTGTTAAAAAAAAAAAAGAGTCATCCAACCAGTCCCAGCAGACCAGACAGGATCTGGAACTTACTCAAGATTCTTTTTAGTTCCAAAAAAGTCAGGGGACTGGAGACATATTTTGGACCTCAGCAGACTAAACAGATCTGTCAAGAAAGAGAAGTTCCAGATGGTCATGCTTCAGTGAATACTTCCCTTCTTAGGGAATGACAATTGGATGTGCTCAATAGATCTCCAGGATGTGTACTACCATATAAAAATGACCAGACCATCCTGGGATCATCTGCTCTTCTGGCTGGGAGCCAATCATTATCAGTTTTGAGCCCTGCCCTTTGGTCTCACTACAGCCCCCAGACTGTTCACCAAATGTATGGCAGTGGTCATGGCTCACCTGAGGCATATAGGATTCCAGGTGTTTTCATATTTAGATGATTGGCTCCTCACCTCCACCACCAGGCATCAGCTAATACAAGCAAGGGACACCACTCTTACTCTTTGCAATCAACTCTGCATTACCATAAATTCAGAAAAATCTGCCTTGTCGCCATCGCAACATATCGTTTTTATCGGAGCAGAATTGGACACCACCACCACCACTTTAAAACTTCCAGCAGAAAGGATTTTACTACTTTGTCAGCAAATCCAAAACATCATATCCAGAGACAAGGCTCCAGCATCAGAAGTGCTAAAGTTGTTAAGGATGATGGCAGCTGCAATAATAGCGATACCATTGGGTCACCTGCACATGCAGATTCTACAATGGCTGCTGTTCACTCAATGGTCTTATCCAGGGCTTCCAATGTTTCATCTCATTATTGTAACAAATACATGCAAAAAGGATCCTCGGTGATGGTTAACTTCTCCTCAAGTAACGATAGGTCATCCTTTTATCCTACCCTCACCATCAGCCACAGTGACCATGGACACTTCCCTGATAGGGTGGGGGGGCATTCTCAGAGAAGAACAGCCCAAGGCACATGGACCGAACAAGAGACACATCTGCATATCAGTGTCCTGGAGATGAGAGCAGTACTTTTGGCATTGCAGTACTTTCAGGGCTCTCTCCCTCTGGGGACATTTGCGATTCAGATGGACATGTCAGTGGTCTGGTACTTGAACAAACAAGGAAGAACCAGGTCCTATCCCCTTTGTCGAGAGGCCCTAAGAGTATGGCAGTGGGCTACATCCACCCAGCGTTTTCTGATAGCAATGCACATCTCGGGGAAATCCAACGTGATTGCAGGCAAACTGAGCAAGGCAATTTTGTTGCCTCATGAGTGGTCCCTCAAAAAGGAGATAGCGGAGAGAATATTCTGCAGATGGGGCCAGCCTTGCTGTAACCTTTTTGCTTCCCACATGAACACAAAATGCAGAAGCTACTTTGCCCTGATTCCCCCTCCGTGAGATTCCCCAAGGGACACACTCATACATGACTAGCCTCTGGGTCTCCTCTATGCATTCCCACAAATTCCCTTGATACCCAAAGTACTACAGAAAGCAAAAGCCCTGGGAAGGACCATCATTCTAACAGCCCCTCATTGGCCTCATCCGATTTGGTTCCCCTTCCTTCGACTTCATCTATTGGAAGAGCCTTGGATTCTGGTCCCAGTTCCAGACCTTCTGACGCATTCGTCAGGGGCTCTTCATCCCTCACTTCAGTCCCTAAAATTGATTGCTTGGCTGCTCCAATTCCCAACCTAGCCAGGTTCCATAACCTCTCAAACAAAACGCAGCATATTTTAACATCTTCTCATAAATCCTCTACTAGGAAGTTGTACCTTAGCAAATGCAGGAGATTTTCTATATGGGCTTCTCAGAATAACATTGACCCCTACCAAGCCCCCATTTCCTCTATATTAGAATTTTTGACTATGCTCTTCAACAAAGGAGCTGCAGCAGCTACAGTTCGGGTACAACTTATCGCATCTCTAATTTTCACCTTGGCTTTGAAGGATTGAACATAATGTCACACAAGCTATCCAAAGCCTCTCTCAAAGGGACCTTCCACCTCAGACCACCAGGGTAATCCCCCTTATACCCCATGGAACCTAAATTTTATGCTTTCACGCATTATTCTCCCACCTTTTGAGCCAGCTTCCTCATGTGATTTGAAATTTTTGTCTTGGAAGACTATCTTTTTAGTAGCCATCACGTCTGCTCATAGAGTATCAGAGCTACAGACCTTGTCCATAAAACCTCCGTATTTGGTTTTTCATGCTGACAGAGTGTTCTTGTGAACAAATCCTTCATTCTTACCTAAAGTTTGTACTGAAGCTAACCTTAACCAAATCATAGATTTACAGTGTTTTTCCCCAAACACACCAACAACTTCAAGTATATGCTGCACAAGCTTGATGTTCATAGACAGCTCAGATTTTACCTGGATAGAGCCAAAGAGTTTAGAAGATCA
The DNA here is from genome assembly GCF_019279795.1 of Protopterus annectens. Taxonomy (NCBI): domain Eukaryota; kingdom Metazoa; phylum Chordata; order Ceratodontiformes; family Protopteridae; genus Protopterus; species Protopterus annectens. The sequence goes on from NC_056740.1 coordinate 147,256,533, forward strand.
GAACAACATTTTTTTTTCCTTTTCAGATTCTAGGAAAGGTATGCCAGTGGCAAAAACAACACTATCTAAATGGTTATCTGATTGCATCACTTTCACTTATTCAGCTGCCAATCTACCTTTACAACATAAAATTAAGGCTCATTCTACCAGAGCAGTATCCACCTCCTTTGCTTTTTCTACTTGGCTTTCTATAGACAATATTTGTGCAGCAGCCACTTGGTCAACACTTCATACCTTTATTACACATTACAAAGTTGACAGGGCCTCCTTTGGTTCTACTGTCCTGAAAAACATACTCCCGTGAGCCACCCAAGAAAGGTGGTGCTTGGGACGCTACCCATCTGTAAGAATGAATGGCGAGATAGAACAACTTCACATAAAGAAGTTATGTACTCACCATAATGTTCCATGTGAGTTGTTCATCTCACCTTCATTCTTACTTCCCAACCCCTCCAAGGTTTTTTTCGAGGACCGAGATACTAGTTTTATCATGGTTGCTCTATCTTTTTATAGTTTTTACCTAAAAAAGTGATAGAATGGCATATGGTATTGTTAGAGGCAGCAAACAACATCTGAGGTAACTCAAGGTGCATCATGGGATAGGGACTTGGCCTCGAGCTGTCTGAAGACCTCGAGTTTTGTAGTAGGCCGACTTGGAGCCGAGGATCGGCTCCAAACCCATCTGTAAGAATGAAGGTGAGGTGAACAACTCACATGGAACGTTATGGTGAGTACATAACGTCTTTATTTACCAAGGAGGTCTGGAAATTGTTTTTGAGGGCTAAGACTCCAAGCTCTTAATGAGCTGTTTCAAGGGTTTGATTCTTTCTATGTTCAACTATGACTGAGCAAGTTCCTTAACCAGAAACCTCTGACTGACACATTTCATACACACACATACTCACATACAGAAAAAAATGTGGTATTAGACATCTCTTGTACTGCCTAAATGTAGTAGACATAGAGTACCTTAACATGCAACATCGGAGTATTTCTCCTTCCCAACTGCAAAACTATATTTTAGAGCCTTTTGAAAAGATCTGTATGTTCTCCTGTGATGTAAGACCACTAGCTGAAACTGCATATGTGTGCTCAGATGCAGTGTGGAAACTGCAGTTTACAAAGTGATTGTGCTTGCATGACTGAGAGTTTTTTTAAGTATTTCAGGGATTGGTGCACACACTTTCACACGGGGGCACTTGCTCCCATATGACCCCGTAAAGCACCAACCCTGATCTATTTGCAATGTTCTAGTTTGAAGCTAGCCTTCTGGTCTCCAGCACAAGACAATTTTGCAACTGGAAGATGTTCTCCAGCCAAGAATAGAGAGACAGCCATGTCATTCACTCCTACCATCCTGGTCAGATTTCCTGGCATCAGAACTGCTATTTGAGTTCAGGTTGCTGGTCTCATAGTCAAGTATTCAACATCCATATAACATGGTTGACAAATTATCTTAAATTTTGTCTAATACAAACTAAATATAAAGGAGTCTGTTGATTCAGACATGGGTCTGGATTCAAAATGATTCAAGGAACTCAGCAGAATGTGTTGAGTTCAGTGTAAGATTTATGGGAAAGCTGGTAATATGCAAATGCTTCTTGGTCTGACAAATGTGTCTCAGCATAATGAAGCCACAACAGATAAGCAGTAATCTCAATGCAACTGCAGTCATAGTCAAAAATGTATGCCAATGAAAAGATGTCCATAAATAGGTATATTCTCACAAGAAGGTACATGTTTGACAAGTATACAAAACCAAACAAACATGTTTGTAATATGTGGAAAACACTAATGGAATATAAAGGTGCATCAGCAATATCCCCATTAAACCACCAATATCTGTAATATATTGCAGATTCTGTTGTAAAATCAAATGGAGAAATACATAGTACTATGGGTCTACGTTGCTTGATCGAAATGTCACAATCTCGAACAAGAAACGTAGAAACCCACTTAAGCGAAAGTGCACTACATCAAAAGTGCATTTTCGCAAAAGCCAATTCAAAACAAACTAATGCACCCTCCACACCCCCCTACTTAAATATTCTAACTCAGAGAGCGCACTACAGTGGGGAAAAGGATATATTTCTTTATCCCCACTGTAATGTGCTTAGGTGAATCAGCTTTTGCGAAAGTGCACTGTCGATGTAGTGCACTTTCGCTTAAGTGGTTTCAATCTTCTGTTTGTCGAAAAAGTGTGTTTTCGACAAACAGAAGTAGACCCAGTACTATATATATATGTATATATTTCCGAAATCCATTGTAATCTGCAAAAAAAAAAAAAATAGTATTTACAGTGAAGCTGCTTTCATAGCAACATCGCCAACAATAATGTTAGCTAACAATGTGTACTGGTTATGTATGGGGAACACAAATAATTTGCACAGCACAAAAAATAGGGTGATAGAAAAGCAGATGTGGGGTGATGGTGAAGAAGAGGGGCACACACAAGAGGAATGAGTGAAGAGGAAGATCAGAGGGAAAGTAAGAGGCACATATTTTTGGTGGAAATAGGCCATTTTTTATTTTTTGGAGAATAGAAGGTATGTAGAAGCCATGGAAAGAGGAGGTGGGAAAAGGGTCGGTAAAACATATAACATGTATCACATTTAGGGATGGACTAAGGTCAGTGATATACGTGAAGGGAAGGTGTGGTACACAGACAATACACATATGACAAACTGGGTAGGGATGCATACCAGCCGTGGTACACCTCAATAATACATTACATACAAATGCACAAAACAGTGCTGAGATGGTGCAAACTGTGTGACAATCATACCAAAAGGAAGATTACTGATGATAGGTATATGAAAAGATACCATTAACTGGGGATTGCCAGCATTGCAGTACACCACAACGAACAGCAAACATCATCATCCACTAGGCTGTCGACAGTGCAATTTTAACCCATGCAACAATAAAGCTAAGCACACCCAGCAAAGGAAATGTAGGCACAATAAAGGTGAGGCCAGATTAGAACCTCTAACCCTACATGCAAGAGGCAAAGAACTATGCACACAACAAGCACCAGTACTGCAGCAAAAGAGTTCTATGGCTATGTAATAAATCAATAAGCATATTCATCACGAAGTTGGAAAGGAGAAATGGGAGCCTGACATCCCAGGGGACATTACATGCCAAAGGCAACATAGACAGTGTTCAGTTATGCAATGTAGATATGTGACATGCAGTCATACCATACAAACAGAACATACAAAACAATCAGCACACATACCTACACCAGTGACATGCAATATTAACTTACCATGTAGAAAGCACATGGTACATTCACAGGTATGTGGAAAGTATGGAAAGTATATCAGGGGAATACATGATACACCAGTAAAACTTGCACACAGATGGAAACATCAGAATGACCACAACAGTGAGTGGATATGAATTGCACATATAGGACAGCCTACCATGCTAGCAGAGCATCCAAACACGGTACACCTACAAGCCAATGATGCTACAGTACACACAGGTGCACATAAACATTTACATATGCCATGTAGATGTGTAACACATAGCAAAAAGCCATAAGGGAGAAAGGGAATGGACAAGCTATGTCTGCACTACTAAGGAAAAGCATGTCTGAAAAAGAGTCACATGAAAACACAGGACCTACATGTCCAAGTAAAAGCATCTCACACATGTGTCTCCAACAGAATACAGACTGGTGTGACATAAAAGACTCTGAAAGGTGCATGCAGCAAGAGACCATTGTCTGACATGTATGTATTGTGTATATCTGATGGGTTTAAAATGTTTATGTAGAACTGACACAAACAACACAGTACTGCTCAACAGCCAAACAGCTAGTAGCATAGGTAGATACCTAAATGTAGTTTGACTATTACATACCTATACCATGCAAATCACACACACTACCATGCTAATGTAAGACACCAGATGGCATACTCACAAACAGTGCTAAAAACATTACATTTAACTATTTATATTATACGTAACTGTATATGACTGATTAAAGGACAGTTGGGCGTACACACCTATAGCACACTGCATGCAGAGGCAATAATCATTTATATGAGTACATTACAAGGGTTGATTTGTGGGTTGACCTTGTTAGCGGCATACAGATGTACAGCCATGCCAATCAGTGGAGGCATATTATGAGAAATGAACACAGCTAAGGAATGTAAACATATGTAACAGGTAGCAAAGGTGTACACATTTCAGAAAATAAGCTATAGGCACAATACAGTGATGTTGTGCTATAAGAATGAGGTTTAATTCTACAGTGATACAGTACAGGTGAAATTTAATATTATAGTGTCATAATATAACAAAATCAACACATTGAACATCAGTCAAAGCCATTAATGCCATATATCACTCAGGCTACACAGAGGTGAACTGCAGCATATGATGTCTATAATGACATGTGCATGCACATTAATATACTCACAGCTATATGATGTTTGATGAGCAAAAGCAATAATTTACATACACGAGTAGTGTCTTGAAATAATAAAGCTAACAGTACTCTCCTGTAAGGATGAATACTACAATTATAAGAGAAGCTCTCAAGTTGTATACATCACAGGCCTGATACAAGGGTGCGTGCAGCACTCACATGTATACAAGTCATAGGTGGCTCTAATCTAGGACAATTTAATGAACTGAATGAGCGTGCCCCTCAAAATTGTAAATTAACTTGTATAGTGCCAAGAATTTAAAGAACATATTTATTTTACATTTGTTGACCAGGCTAGTGTGTGTGTGTGTGTGTGTGTGTGTGTGTGTGTGTGTGTGTGTGTGTGTGTGTGTGTGTGTGTGTGTGTGTGTGTGTGCGTGCGCATATGTGGTAAAGCAGAATGTAATCTGCTGTAACATGGACATATTTGTCAACAATGGCATGCTGTATATTTAGTTATTTATTTTTATTTAACATTTGTTTACTAGGAAAGTCCGACTTGTAACAAAACTAATTTTCAGAGGAGGTCGGGGAGAAATGCTCTAGATGCATGTCTTTGTAATGATGTACAGTATATCAGGACACAAACAGGAGTGCTGCACATCTACAGTAAACAATACAATAAGTTGTATACAAAGCCAGTCTATGTGGGGGGGGGGGTGAGTATCATAGCAGGAAAGCCACAATTGCCACATGAATGATAAGGGGGATGAGTATCACAACAGGAAAGCCACAATTGCCACATGAATGATAAACACCCTTATATATATTGAAGTGTCAGTAATACAGTACCACAAAATGATGAAAATGTAAAATGTACAGCTTGTAAAAACATGTTAAAATATCTCAAGTAGGATATGTGCTATTAAACAAATCCTGTGTAAACATTGCAAGGAATTGCTGTGATGTTTATGCAAATTAATTAGTGCACTCTGGGTAACTAAAAATCTGATGGCATCTTTAGATTGCATTGTAAATTAAATATGTGAGCCATATCTTTACAGATTTGTCCTTGCAATAGATAGCATGGACATGTTATGATATATGTTCATACATATTGCTGTCAGATCATATTTATACATATTTAAATATCACTCAACACAAGCAGATTACACAGACATATGAAGGTGTCATCCTGAAACAGCATATAAAATTGCCAAAGATTCCAGGGACAACTACAAGGCATTCTATAGTTATGTCAAGAATCTAAATGGCAATGCTCAGATCTGTTCTGAGCTACAACAGAATGCCATTAAATATACTGATCCCAAGGATAGTGCCAATATCCTGGCAGATCGATTGAGTGCCAACTTCACCCCCTTCTCACCCCCTAAAGGGCCCAGCTCAATGCCAAAAGATTGCCAAATTCTGATAATCACAGCCACACAGGTAGAAAACGCACTGTTCAAAGCTAAGAATACAGCATCCATGGGACCAAACGACATCCCGGGCTGTGTACTACATGAACTACAAAATGAACTGGCACCTCACCTAAGTGTCATGTTTAATCATAGCCTCACCTCAGGCTTCGTGCTCAATGAGTGGCGCACAGCTACAGTTATCTCCGCAAGGGGGGATCCACCTTGGATCTCGGAAACTATCGTCCCATCAGCCTGACGAGCCTGGTCTGCAAAGCCATGGCATGCATTATCATGGAACTTATAAAAAAAGACGTTGGCAACCTTCATACACTGGACCCTACCCAGTTTGGTTTTGTAAAGTGCCGATCTTGTCTCCTCAACCTGATTGACTTCTTCAAATCAGTATCCAGAGCTGTGGATGAGGGCAAGGCGGTCCACACAGCCTATCTAGATCTCACCAAGGCCTTCATCACCATCCCCCAACTCTGGAATCATAGATAAATGTAATAAACTGGGCATTAATCCATACATCACTCGATGGGTTGGCAACTGGCTTACTGACAGAACCCACACTGCAAAAGTAGCCGACTCAAAATCCAGCTCCAGACAAGTAACAAGTGGAGTACCTCAGGGTTCAGTCCTGGGACCGCTCTTGTTTGTTATCTACTTCTCTGAAGTAAAGGCCAGCACTAAGGGACTCTGGCTAACAAAGTTCATAGATGACTGCAAACTGGGAGCATTATTGAATCCCTAAATTATGTGGATATTCTACAAAAGGGCCTTACAGAAACAGATGCTTGGTACCAGAGCCATGGGCTCAAGCTCAATGCCAAGAAATGTATAGTTATCCCCTTTGGGAAAAAACATGTACCCATGAATTACCACATAAGTGGCAGTACACTAAACACTGAAAGTGTGATAAAGGACTTAGGGACACAAGTGGACAGTGATCTCACATTCGATAACCACATCGCCACAACAGTCAGGAAATCCTTCTATGTGGCACACCTCATCATTAAGGGCTTTTCATCCAGAAAAAAGGAGGTCATTGTCCCACTACTGTACTCATCCCTCATTAGACCCATTATAGAGTACAACGCCCCATTTGGTATGTACCTCACAAGAGATCTGCCACAACTGGAAAGGCCATAGAAATACTTCACTAAAAGAATCAGAAGCCTAAAGCAGATACCCTATGCTGACTGTCTAAAAAAACTCCAACTATACTCTGTCGCATACTGCCTGCTCAGAGGCTATCTCTGCTTAACATACAAGGCCATGTCAAACCCAGAGCTGTTAGATATGCTACACTTATAGAAATCCCAATCCCTCAGAGTCACACACTCCAGGAATCTAAACCCGGTCATCACAATGAACAAAACATGCTGGAGGGATAGGTTTCTGACCCAGAGACTCCCCATACTCTGGAATAGACTGCCCATACATGTCAAGCTGAGCGCCTCTTTGGCCCTCTTTAAAAAGAACTTTGACGATTGGATGGGAGATAGGAAATTCACCCCAGGGATCACTTCAATCACCCTGTTAGACAGGGGTCCAGGGAAGTAATAGCCAGGGAATTGTTATGGCTATGCTTGCATAGGCCCTAGGGCTGATAGCCTAGTATCAGCCTATGAACGTATATGCTCATTTGGACATCACTGGAAAGTCTCCATTAAAACAAGACACATCAAAAGTGCTTCTTGATACAGTAATGTGCAAAAACATTTGTGAGTCTGCTAAGTGTCCTAACACCCATACTTGTGCACCAATTTGTATGTGCAAGAAGAACAGAACCCAGCCAATACACAGTGTTATAACTCTTCCAATAGCCCTGATTGTGAGATAACAGACTCCCATCCAATACTTGAAAAGGCCAGGTGTGTATACTGTCAGCAGCAACTACCAATCCAGCAAACACACACAACGTATATGCAAGACAGTCATTTAAGTTGTATCTGGAAGCATCATCTTACCTCACTAAACATACTAACAAACGTTTCAGCACATTAAAAATACAGGTTACACCAACTGATGACTATAGCAAATGTGATATGTACAGAATTAACACTCAGAAGGTATACCTACTGTAGTTGTTGCATATGAGAATCTTGTGTACACATTTGCATTCAGTGATGCTGTCTGTAAAAACAGTGCTAAATGGAGACAGTGAAAGGCCATTAGTAATAAGAGGTACAAATAAGGCAGAAAAAATGAAGACATGGAAAACATACCTCTCTCCCTCTGATCCTGCTCCAGTCTGTGCATGTGCTTGAAGCACATGGATCAGTTATGTCCTGTCTCCTCAGCAAATGTAAGAATATAATGATTACTACACAACAGCAATGACTCTGTATTATGTGGTTAGACAGCATTTAATGGCAAAGTACATCACTGCATAACAGTGTCACAAAACACACTAAAGAGAATCAAGCAATTTGAAACAAGGCTGTGTACCAATTTATTTATATATGGAGTTATATTTGCCTGTGTATACTTATCTTGCACACTAGCATAACTGACTTCAGCCTAGAGCAAGCTAGATTCAAAGCTATACCAGTCACCTTCATCTATAACAGAGTCCAATACCCTACCTGCCTAGCTACTTGTTGTATGCTATAGGAGAATAAGTTACTGTTAGTCAAACATGTTTGAGCTATGAGTACACAGTTATAGCATAAAATACTGTACCGGGTGACCTTTTGTGCTTATGGAATGTTCAGTACAGAATTCATGACAGGTACAATGTGCTTAATGCCCAGTGTAGTATATGAGGAATGATGTGATCACCATTAGGCACAGTGGAACAAAACAAGGTTAATGGTGTGGAAAGCAAGAACTTAGGGATTGCATTTACCCCACACTAATATATGAGAGGTACTAAGACTGTCACATAAGTTACAGCACAGATATGCATGAAGAATACGTATGCAGACACTTTTACAAACATATAGATATATGAATGCTAATGTAGATAATTGTGTCTACATAAGTAGATATATCTAGATATATCCATCCATAGGTATACCTCCAAATCTAAATATATAAATACCTATATATGAATATATGTGTGTGTGTATGTGTATATATATATATATATATATATATATATATATATATATATATATATATATATATATGGTTCCCTATCAGAAGCCTGAAACACTATAAGCCTGAAAATCAAAATCCTGAAACCAAAAGCCTGAAAATTCAAAATCCCAAAAACCCAAAATCCTGAAACTCAAAATCCTGAAAACACAAATAATGCTAATATGTCACTATAAAGACACTAATATCTACCAACTGACCCTGACCCTAACCCTAACCCTAAGGTCCGTCACTATTGCACACTCACCTGACCCGAGCCCTAACCCTAACTCACTTAAACCACCCCTAACCCCAATATTTGTCACTATTGCATACATGCCTAACCTGCGCCCTAACCCTAACTCACTTAAACCGCCCCTAACCCTAACATAAAACCAACCGCACACTTACCTGAACCCAACGCATGACCTAACACCACAGGGCTAACAATAGCAAAGCCACAATGACGTCAGTATGTCCATTTTGTGTTTTCAGGATTTTGAGTTTCAGGATTTTGGGTTTTCGGGATTTTTAATTTTCAGGCTTTTGGTTTCAGGATTTTGATTTTCAGGCTTATAGTGTTTCAGGCTTCTGATAGGGAACTATATATATATATATATATATATATATATATATATATATATGTGTGTGTGTGTGTGTGTGTAAATATATGTTTGTGTCTTTCGGCTTTTCCCGGTTAGGGGTCACCACAGCGGAACTCCGGTCTGCTAATGATTGGTAGTGGATTTTTACGTACAGGGTTACCAGCCCTGACGCACAACCTTCAACGAAGGCACGCCCCATTCACATATGCCTCCACACAGAAGATGCTCTAGCTGAGAATCGAACAGGACAACGTCTTGCTATGAGGCAACAACACTCTATATATATATATATATATATATATATATATATATATATATATATATATATATATATATATATATATATATATATATATATATATATATATACAATATGTATATGTATATATATATATATATATATATATATATATACACATATATATGAAAATATATTGAGAGACAGAGTTGTGAGAATATGTACATATACAGCATTTCAAAATGGCATCTGATGAGCTGTGATAGAGTATGATGCCTTAATATTTAAAAATAAAACAGAATTTTGCAAGGCGTTGTTGATGGAGAAAAGATGTATAGTCATTTGCAAACTAAAAGGAATATGTATAACAATACCAAAACATCCATAAAAATGTTCTATTACACAAAATATGCATAAATGTCTTATACGAACCAAGGTGAGCATTACAGAAACAAAAATACTATGTGGGAATAGAACTCACAAACATACAACTAACAATGCAATTACTGACTGTATCTATAGCACTACCCCTTCAGCTATACTCCATTCTTAGGATTCCATCTGTACATTTGCTTTAAAACAAGTGTAATTGCATAACCCAGGTCATATTTAATCCCTGTCCACTTGCGTTTTTCACATATTCCTAATTCAATTTACAGTAATTACCAAACATGTTATACTAAGCTTAGTCATTTCCGTTCTTCCATAATCAAAATGAACAGCATGGAATAAGCATTGCAGGTGATGAAGAAATGCATAGTCATCTGCTAAGTATGGGGGTGTAGGCGTTAAGGCACTGTGTCAATAACACATGTGTAGCCCTTTTAATGCAGCAGACCCAACCATTCAACAGAATCATTATTTCTGAATTAATGAAAACTAATGAATAAGTAAGTTGGTTAAAATGCTTTTGTGTATTTTGAACCCCATGTCAGTCAGCTTCACTCTACACTACTACATTACTTAACCAGTTGAGTTAATGGACAATACAGGGTTCTCCAGAGTATACCAGGCACTCTTACTAAACACCACTGTAATTTAGATAATACAGTCATGAATGAAAAATGTTATTACTATACATTCCTTCTCACCTGCATTTCTGGCCTTGCTTAACTATGGATAACTTTTGAATGCACAGTTATGTGGCCATTAATGGTGTAATAGTTTTTTGTATTACAAGAGACTTAATTATGGTAACAGAAGAAATATATCACTATAAATGCAGTTTGAGCATTAAAAATTGTATGTGCACCTCAATCCTCTGCCCCTGTAGATATCATTACATCTGCCTGAATATACCATGAATACTTAGGAATCACAAATCTGTACTGCACAATATATGTTCAGTAAATAATAACTATATGCAGTAGGTGTTAGGGTATGAAATAGGCATCCAGGGGCTGTCAACAAATTTTGGTGATCCTCTTCAGCTGTTGCTGCCAGCCCCTGTGATGGAGGTCATCATTGCAGTGGTGGACCTCATGTTAGCCCTGAAGATACCTGTGCATACTGGAAGCTCCCTTGCAATCCAGTTCCATAAGTCAATCTGGATGCAGTTCCTGTGGTATGCCTGCATCCTCACAACATGTTGAACATACACCATCAGCATTTTAAGAGTCTTTCATCTGTCCAATTGGGTGTCCAGTCACTCCGCAGCCTCCTTTTGGTCAATATCTCCTTGGAATTTATATAAATGCTGATAAGAAATGCCTTGTACAAACTGCTTACTGAGGCAGCATTCAGTTTGCAGGTAGCAAGGGAATGATCTCAAAATTATCATTATCACATTTTAAAAATGGCACACATAGGGTGGTAGCATTCTACTGGTGAGCATCAGGCAAGTGTTTACATGTACGCATTCAATGACAACTAATGTGCATTTGTGCTCTGCACTGAACACTTACACCAAGCTATTAGTTAATGCACCAAGATTCAAGAACTTATGTGGATGTTTACTGATGTGATTCCAAAACATTTTATGCTGATAAACTCCATTTATTATGTATGGGACAAATAGTGCTTAATAGCTGTTTGTGTTAAGATATCCTCATTGTTAGGTATACCTACCTGACACAGACTATTCATAGGTTAGTACTTGGCTAACTGCCCTTGTGGGCCATTGTAAGCCTAGCCAATTACCCTCTGTAAGAATCAAACCCAGGACCTTGTGTCTATAAGGTAAATACCTTAACCACTATGCCAGCCTCTCAGCTCATAAGTTAAGCTTTCATAGGGTCAGCAGCTTGTGTTGCTTTTGAGAACTACTGTGCTTAGTATTGGTATATGATGGTCAGAATGTCCTGTGTATACCTTGCAAATCATATTACATGGAGTTTGCGCTTTGCAATCACTTGAACATAAACATGTTAATTATATAAAGGGCAGGAGTGACCTTCCTCCATATGCATGTTTATGGATACATGTCCTTCATTGCCAGGGAGGTTTCTTCCATATGCAGGTCATAGGGTTATAGGTGTTTACTAGGCTAACCACAAGGGCCTTTTTAAACCTAGCCATGCATCCCAAATTTCTGACAAGTTCTGATACCCTTGACTTTTTGTTTTGATAAGTGTAAGCATGGGCCTGGGAGATGAACCATTTACAGGTTACCTGTGTCCATTAGAGACATGGTTGCCAAACCAGGGATGAATTTCCAGTTTCCCATCCAATTGTGCAAGTTGCATTTGAATTGGGTTAGAGAGGAGCTCTGCTTCACATGAATAAAGGACCCTGTCCCATAGATGGGGTAGACTCTGGGATACATACTTCTCTCTCCAGCAGGTCCTATTTATATCACAGGGAAGGTTTAAGTCTTTAGAATGGGTAATTCTAGTGCTGTTTGTTTTGTGGATATGCAGGAGGTCCATCAGAGTGAAGTCTGATAATCCCCTGTATGTCATGTATAGGTCTCCCCTCAAAAGCCTATAGGAGACAGAATACAGGGATAGGGCCTTGAGGCATTCTGCATAGGACATATTACTTACAGCCTGTAATCTTTTAGTGAGGAACCTCTGTGGACATTCCAATTGTTGGATATGCCTGGTTAGGTACACATCAAAGGGGGCATTGTACTCAATGATAGGTCTGATGGATGCCGAATACAGTGGAACAATGACTTCCTTGGACTTAGATGCCATACCTTTGTTTATAAGTTGCGCAACATAGAATGATTTCCTCACCACTGTAGACACATGATGATCAAAGGTTAGATTACTATCTATGTGTGTCCCTAAGTCCCTGACTACTGGATCAACTCTAAGGGGTATAAACAGGTTTATAGATTGGTACCAGGCTAACTGCTCTTGTGAGCCATCTTAAGCTTAACCAATTAACCCATGAGAATCAAACCCTGCACCTTGTGTCTGTAAGGCAAATATCATTATGTCAACCTCCCTTTGGTAATTGTATGGATATATTCTTATCAGCCGCAGTGAACTGTGGATACTGACAGATTCTGACCCCTATCCACCAAGAATGCTTTTGTGGGTCTTTCAACCTGTTAGTCAACAGTAGTGTTTGTGGATAATGATGGTTTATGAGACTTTCCACAAATTGGACATAGTAAGCATGGTTTGCAGATATCTATTGAAGCTCTCATGCCATCCAAAGGGAGTGGTAGTATATCCTAATAGATACGTCTGTTTCTTTCCTTCTGTGTTCACATGGAGTCATTACATCTTAGATTTATATCTTCATTTGATTTTAATGTTCTGGGTGCTGTTTTTACATAGATAGTTATACATGTTAGTCAGGTTTGGGTACTTTATGCAACTTTGCATCTCTTTCCGAATTACTGTATTGACATCTGTTTGAGAGTCCCAGTATTTGTAGGTGCCATGATAGGGATATTTGTCTCTGCATACAACTGTAGGTGTGAAACATCCACAGCTGCTCCTGCTGAAGTTTTGGTGTAGTGGCTATGTGAATGGTTCATAACTGTCAAAAGTCAAAGTAAACTTTATTGCCGATTAGATATACACAGCAGTGCAAGCTGAATGAAATTACATTGCTCTGGTCCCCGTGCAAGACATAACAATGAACACATAATGTGAATGACAGTAACACTAATGCACATAAAGTAATAACTGAAATATTAACAACTATAATTAATTATAATTGTCAACATTCTCACAAAACTAGGGGCTAAGCCCACCTCTGGATATATGACATGTCCTGAGGTGTGCATTAGGGAGTGTGTGTTGTACATGTTATGCTTCACATATAATGCCATAATCAGTACTTGCCACATGTCATGTATGTTTATTAAGCCTATCTGTACATGATGGTAATACACATATTATTGCCATCTGTTCTTTTGCAGAGCAGTAGAATCTGTATGAGGGTGTTTAAACCATCGGTGTACTACATGTAAACCTCTTGATATGTGCACCTTTCATTTTTCCAGATGTCTTCATAAAACAGATATGATCATTTTTCCCACAAAGAAAATTAGATTATATTGGAGGCCCTGCAACAACATGGCAGGAATTTACTAGGAAGGACAGGTGATCCATTCTGGAGGAACCATGTATGGAAGGACATCACCAACATTATGAATGATATGGGTGGGCATAATTACTCATGGGATGCCTTTTGTCAATGTTGCTGCTTTGAAATGATCCTGTGTGCAGCCAACAGACTCCAGAGATATGAGGGAGAGAGAGAGGAATGCCACTGTTGGTGGGTGTATCTCCCCTTGATGAAATGACACTGTCTCTTAACCTCCCACCATATCACATGCCAGGACTGTTGCATTCCTTGGGGAAGGATTGAGGCTGGTGTCCTGGGATGTACTGGTATGCTCACTGTTCACATATACAACAGCATTGTGCACTTGAAATTCACAGGCATTCATTCACACTTCTTATCTGTTATTGTACATTTCATACTGACACAACAGAGTCAAGTGGTACAACATGATACAGCTAACAGAAGACCTGGTAAGACTGCTTGCATGTTCTGTGAAATAAACACTGCTTAAGGGACACTGAGCACTGATGCCTTGTTCATAGGCAGAGGGCCATCACCTTCAGGACATTATTGTCGGACTTCGGGTACATATCTCTGTACTCAGAGTAGTGTGTATCCTTTGCTTGTCACTGCCTAATATTAAGATTGATATGTGCTCATTTGTTGTTCATGTTCCAGTTTTTCCTACAGGTTCATCACAGCAGCAACAAAGGTTGGCAGCCTCTGAGGATGACAGACCTGGTAAGACAACCTATACAGTTGCTATACTGAGATATCCTTAAGTTTCCACATGACCATATGTGTAAAGATGTTCTTTCAACGTGCACAGGGCCATCACTTTCACCCCATCTTTGTAACACATCAGGTACATGTTTCTGTACTCAGGGTGGTGTGTATCCTTTGCCTGCCACTGCCTGATGTCAACAGGGATATGTACTCATTTATTGCTCATGTTTCAATTTAATCTACAGGTTCGACACCACGACGACAGAGGCAGGCCTCCTCCAAGAATGACATCCCTGGTAAGACAGTCTATATCGTTGATATACTGAGATATCCTTAAGTTTCAATGTGGCCACGTGTGTAATGATGTTCACTTCTCTTACACAGGGCCATCACATTTAGACAATCATATTTGCATGTCAGGTATATGTCTCTGTACTCAGTTATGGTGATGTGTATCCTTTGCCTGACACTGCCTAATGATGAGTGATATGTACTCATTTGTTGCTCATGTTCCACTTTAACCTACAGGATCAACACAACAATTACAGAGTCTGGCTATCTCTGAGGATGACAGACTTGCTAAGACAATCTATATAATTGCTGTACTGAGATATCCTTTTGTGTCAATGTGACCATATCTGTAATAATGTTCTATTCACTTGCATAGGGCCTTTGCCTTCTGGACACCAACATCAAACTTCAGGTATATGATTGTGTTGTATGCATCAGTTTACATGCATGATGATGAAGTGAAGATGCTTCCTGCTGACATGTTGTGTACATGCCTGTTTGTACATTACAGTTGCATTTCAACTCTCATCACTGGAGGTGGATTTAGAGGATTACATTGGGTATGTCAGCCTGTATATGTGGTTTTACAGTGGCCTCAACATTTTTGCTGCTTGACTAATATGGCTATTCACTGCTTTCTAGGGGCACTGCCCCACCCATGATCATACTGACCAGGTAAGTCAATACCTCCTCAATTAGTCAGTGTTGTTAGATATTTGCCAAAATGTTTGACTCATATCTTGTCTCATGTCCCCTCCTTCAATGAATATAAAAATATCATCTCTGTATTTGCAGCACAATTACTTCTTGCCTCCTCCACAAGCCACTCTACTGATCTTGAGGTGGGATGTGATGTGCCTCATTCTGATATTACAGCCAGTGGCAGACAGGACACTGCATTGGGTTCAATGTTGTCTGGCCCTGGAGGGGAGAGTCCTGTAGTTCATGGTATAGCCTCCATTTGGGAGGATAATGTGGATGGCTAGTGTGATGACATAGGGGTATCAGATATTGGTTATGATGATAACTGTGTTCTGCTATCCCCGAGTCTGGTAGTGATGCTGACTTTGTGCCACAGTGGAGTTATACCATCCATTGGACTGCACATGGGGCTGTAGCTGATGTGCATGGATGCATGTCAGATAGTGTATGTCTATTCTTACAGGCATAATGTCATGGCGATGACCTGTGTGTACTTGCTTATGTTACCAATTGTGTATAATGAGCAGATTACTTCCAGTGGAGAGAGGAAGACCCTCTCTCAGTAGACCCATACATGGCTGTTGTAAATCATTGTCACTCTCCTACTTTGGACACAATAGAAGGGTCTTTGTGGGTTCTGCTCAAGCAGCTTTATTATATACTAACACATCACAATAGAAGTTTACTGACTTTAACTTAAGTAACTTATATACAAACGAACTACTGCAATCATACATCCTCATTCTCTGTTTGCACTCTCAAAATGGTACTGGGAATAGCATGTGCCCGGTATTTATATGTGCAGGTTCAGTCCTTGAAATTCAACCATATCGTGTGACATAAAATTGAGAATTAGGTTTAGCAACTGGAGCTGTCTCTATAGAATGTTCCACCTTGGGAGTATTTGCAACATCCTCAGGAATGGAAGTAGAGGTTGAAACAAACTCTGGGATGGGAACAACATTTCGTTCACTCTGAGATCTAGAGTCTGTATCACAGGAACAATGCTGCAATGATGATTCTGGTACAGGAAGAAGATGTCTGCAATTTCTCCTGTACTTCGCACCCTCAGATTCTACAAAGTAGGATCTCGGCTTGGTACATATACCTGTAACTTGACCAAGCCAGTCTAAACCTTTCACCATTTCTATCCTCATTGTTCTCCTTCCCTCAAAGAATGAAGAAATCTGCTTGATTTATCATAACTGGACTTCTGGATAGAATGTTTCTTGAATAATTGAGCCTTGATGGTTCTGCTGTTCTTAGCTTTAGGCCTGAATAAACTGGAACTAATACTTAGCATCATTCTGGTTTGCCCGGATAGAAGTCTTTGAGTAGGTGAGCCAAGTATATCATCATGGAGTATGTTTCTGAGATTAAGTAAATTCAAAAAGACATTGGTATTGTCATGCTTTGACCTTTCGAGTAATTGCTTTGCACTCTGCACTGCACGTTCAGTTAGCTAATTTGACTGTGGATATTCAGGACTGCTTGTAACATGCACAAAGTCCCATTTTCTTTCAAATTATTGAAATAACTGACTTGTAAATTGAGTACCATTGCCAGAAATAACTTTATGTGGACTACCATGGACTAAGAAATGATTTTCCAACTTATTCATAACAGTAGTGGATATTAGATTAGGTAGTAAGTCAGTCTCAAACCAATTTAAATAAGAGTATATCAATACAAAGTAGTGTTAATTGTCCCACTCGAAGATATCAGTGGCTACTGTTGACCAAGGTAGTTCAGGAACTTGACTTGGCTGAAGTGGTTCTCTTTGCAAATGCAATCTAGTAATATTGCATATTGAACAAGAAGAGGGTACTTTATCAATGCCTTTCAGTAATGAAGGCCAAAATACTAGTTGTCTTGCTCTTCTCTTAGTGGATGCAGAACCTGGGTGACCACAATGCAAAATCTGGATATATTCTTGTTGTAAGGAAGTAGGAACAACAATCTTAGGACCTTTGAAAATCATGCCATCTTCCATCAACATTTCATCTCTTTAAGGAAAACAGGTTTGCACTTCAGATGGTACACTAGATTGCTTTGAAGGACATCCAACATTAATGTAGTGATTGAGCTTTTGCAAAATTGGATCAGTCTTTGAATGATCTCTCAGCTCATCAAGTTTAGTGGTAGAGAAAGTACGCACTGCTATCATGTCAAAGTCAAAATTCTGTGTGTCAAGCTGTTCCGTCACATTTCTGGGTGACCTAGAAAACGTATCAGCCAGATAAAGTAGTTTGCCTTTCATATAGACCATTTTAAAGTTGTACTTTTGCAATTTGAGCATCATTCTTTGTAATCTCACTGGAGCTGAATGCATAGGCCTCTTTAGAATAGTAAGTAGAGGTTGGCTATCGGTTTCAATGTGAATAGCTTGACCATAGATATAATCTTGAAACTTTGAACATGCGGATACTATTGCCAAAAGTTCTTTTTCAATTTGAGCAGTTTGGGTAAATGTTCTAGATGCATAGGCTACTAGTCTTCCCTCTTGAAGAATAACTGCGCCAAGACCAAATTTTGAAGCGTCACAGGAAAGAGTGACTGGTTTATCTACATCATAGTATCTTAATGTAGGTGGGCTGGCAATTTTCTGCTTAAGGTCTTCAAATACCTTCTGGTGCTGTTCTAACCATGAACATGTAAACATTTTTGCATATCAGCTCTCTCAAAGGTAAGAAGTCTGGTATAAACTTAAGTAAATAGTTGACCATGCCTAGGAAATACTGTAGAGGTTAAATATTATCTGGTGCTGACATCTCAAGAATAGCTGCTTGCTTGGTCGGGTCTGGTCTCAAGCCAGTACTGGTAAATAAATGACCTACATATGTAACTTTTGGTAGACTGAATTTGCACTTCAGAAGATTGAGCTTCAAGTTTACTTCACGTGCTCTGTCTAGAACTCTCTTTAGGTTTCAGTCATGCTCTGCTTCACCATTGCCTCCAATAAATCATCTACTATTGTGGTACAAGGATAATCTGAAAAAATTAGCTCCATTGCACGCTGGGAGAATTTATTTCAAATGACATCCTTAGAAATCTGTATCTGC
The DNA here is from genome assembly GCF_019279795.1 of Protopterus annectens. Lineage (NCBI taxonomy): Eukaryota > Metazoa > Chordata > Ceratodontiformes > Protopteridae > Protopterus > Protopterus annectens. Next base: position 147,275,516 of record NC_056740.1, read on the forward strand.
CAAACGGGGTACCAAAAGTGGTTAGTAATTAGGATTTGCGAACAAGCATCACTTGCCAAAATGAACTCTTTGCATCCAAGATAGAAAAAAAGTGGCATTTGATATTAGAGCTGCAACCTCTTCGACTGTATGTATTGGATGATACAGTCTTAGCAATGCTTTGTTTAGATCTCTTGGGTCAATACATATTCTGATTTCATCTGAGCCTTTTTTGTGAGTTGCTGCCATAGATGACAACCATTCAGTTGGTTCTGTAACTGGACAAATTACACCTTGCTGTACCATTTTATCCAGATGAGCCTTAACTTTGCCCTGCATAGCTATCAGCACTGTTCTTGCTGGTCTGACTACTGGGGTGACCTGTGGGTATAACGTCATGGAATACACAACTGGAAGTTTGCTCAACTTGTCATTGAAAACATCAGCATACTCTGAGAAAATGGCTTCAGAAAAATTGGAACAGGATATGCACTTATGTGATGAACTTCTTTGGTAAAAGAAAGTAGATTCATTCTCAAACTGTCTTTGAGACATAACAATGACTGTACTGGTCTTCGGACTACATAGAATAACAAGCTGTAACAGTTCTTAGCCAAATAACATGAAAGCATCACTGAGGCTTCGGTTTGAATTTCTTCACTTGCATAAGCAACAAGTTTCGCATTACTGGCCACAATGAGTTGTTCATCAGTTCTCACTTTAGCAAATGTGTCTGCTAATATAGTATTGCACTTTGAAACAGTGTCTTCTTTAAGCTCTGTGGATTTACCATTGATCTGGACTGTACAAAACACTTCACTCTTTGCCAGTAAATTCACTGCATCAGCTCTTTCACCAATTACTGATACACCATCTACAGATAAAGTGGACTGCTGCAACTCTACTTGATCAATTTGCTTTTTTGTGTGACCCTTCTTTTCAACTATGTGGAGTTTGCTTGATTTGCAAAACTTTTAAAAATGGTTCCAGTTTTTACACTTGTGACATTGGTGACCAAATGCTAAGCAATTCTCTCTTTTAGACTCATGACTGGCACCACGATTGTGACAGTTAATAATAAAGTTGGACTTGGGTTTTGCTAACTCACTTTTGTACTGCACTGAGTATGCTTCTTTAACTGAACTGGTCTTAGAACTTGCTGGAAAACTACGTGGTTTCCCTGGTGAACCATCAAGGGTTGTGGCTGCCATGTGCTTAGGCCTACTTCTGTTTGCTATGTGTTGCATGCTATCTACATTTGCTCTGGAGCCTACTGAAACCATGCTCTTGTCACTTGCAAGCATACTTGTGTGTTTTAATGTAACTTAATTTGTTTTGACAAATCTTAATGGCTTTATCAATGTTAAATCAATATCAGGAAGCAAAATCTTTCTCACAACAGTGCTATTAATACCACACATGAGCCTGTCATTTATCAGTTCATCTTTTAAGTCACCAAACCTACACATTTTAGCTTTGTTTCTCAGGTCAGTTATATAAGCTGCAAAAGTTTCCTTTGGTTTCTGATCTCTGGTGTAAAACAAATGCCTCTCTAATGTAATATTTGTCTGGAGGCTACACATTTCTATGAATTTGCACTTCAAACACAAGGTCTTCCCTTGATTCAGCCTGTATAACAATAGGATGATTTTCCCTGCTCCCTCATATACTTCTGGTGCATACACAAATGAACGCTGTCTTTCAATGGCCTCTGACCCAGCTAGGTTTAGTAAATGAATGCCCTGGTGCATGGGTCTTTATCTGAATAAGCTGCTTGTATAAAAATATTGCACTCTTGCTCAAATATTCTCTGCAATATTCTGATCAAATACAAGTCTTGAGGGCTTTCAAAATCCATCTGCCCTATTAACACATACCAGTAAAGGGTTTTGCAAATAAGCATGAACACATACACATACACATATGCCTGAAATTTATGCCAGTATTTGTAACTATGCCCAATAGCACAACAAGCCTCTGTATAACTGAACGTTGTGAAATAATTCTCTCGGGCACTGTAATACTCTTGAAATTACTGTATTGCAAGAAATCACTTCTTATCATTGTAAGAAACATCTTAAATAACTGCATGATGCAAATGAACTGGGCTAGAGAAGCTCAGAGTCAGTAACATTTTGAAGTAATTGCACTTTGAGAATAGACTGTACACAGCACACTGAAATTTTCCCAAAATAGCAGTACCTTGCTATCAAATTCTTTACAGTGCAAGAAATACTCTGTAATGGTGGGACTTTGCAAATAGATGCACCTAGCACAAGAAATTTTTCAAAATGGCTATACTTTGACTGTATTTCATGAAACAGTTGCACTTTGCACACAAACAAACTCTTCAGAATACATACACAGTAATAAACACACACTCTATGCACTTTTACACACTTTGAGATACTTTGAATAACTCTAGTTATGCCCATAATACAATACAAAGTCATAGTTATGCCAAAACACAACACTTTGCCAAAAAAAATTCAGTTGCCTTGCTTATTTATGCTTAATGTGCCCTTTTTGCCCTTATTATATTCGTTTTGCTCATTTAATTTCTTTTCATACCCATTGTACTTTCCTTGTGCTCATTTTACTCTAAACATGCCTGTTTTGCTTCAAGCACACTGGTTTTACTTTAAACATACTCGTTTTGCTTTTCTTTTATGATAATCATTTCATCAAATATCTTAATCTTACACATTTTGCTTAGTTAATAAACCTTTTGTGCCACCCGCTTGTTTAATAATGTGGTTTGTGCCCTTGTAATGCTCCGTTTTATCTTTTTTTATATATAAAATAAGCAGTTTGTGTGAATTCTCTGATGCTTTTCTGGCTCTTTTTCATGCTCATTTCTCTTAGTTTACCTTCACTGTCATCTCTACACCTCATGGCTCTAAATATCATTCTCCAGAATTCCTTTTCTGAGACCATGTTGCTCTCCTACTTTAGACACAATAGAAGTCTCCGTGGGTACTGTTCAAGCAGCTTTATTATATACAAACACAACACAATAGAAGTTTACTGACTTTAACTTAAGTAACTTATGTTTTATTTATTTATTTATTGCATTTGTTGACCGGGAAATCCTACTGGGCCTGGAGGAGCCCATTTTTAGTGGAGGCCCGGGGAGAAAAGCTCATTATTGTTACATACAATTAACTAATAAAACATTGTTGATACATGAATAAAACGGACAGACAGTAGGAAGGATAAGATAACTGGCAGAGATGACATTTCAATAATTACATACAAAAGATAAAATTTTATAAGTGAGAGCATAAATGGAAAAGAAGTATGAAAGTCAGCTTAGAAGAGGAAAGTAACTTTGCAGTGTATGTGAGTTGAAAAAGAAAATAGTATATACATGTACGTGTGTAGGATTCAAAGCAGAGGGGTGTAGAGCTCAGGGTGTAAAGTAGGTGAACAGAATGTATTAGGATGAAAAAGCAGGGGAGAGAAAGTGTAAGAAGGTACAGACAAAAGAGTGGGAAAGTTCTGAGAATTGAAACAGAGAAAGGTTCTATAGTGGGAAATCAGGTGCTAGCAGTTTTTTGTGGGGTACAGGAGCATAAATGTAATTTTAGGGATTTTTTTTAAAAGAAGCAGACTTACTGGTTGATCTGAGTGAAGGAGGAAGATTATTCCATAACTTAGAGACAGCATAGGAGTACAGCATTTGGCCAGCTGACAGTTTGGGTTTCTCAAGACAGCAACATTTTGTTTTCTGACCTGAGGTGGCGATTGTGCTGGTACATAGTCAGCATAGATGAGATAGAAGGGCAACGTTCAGGTTGGTAGATTATTTTGTGGGCTGTGGTTAGTTGAAGGTAGGTAAGATGGTGCTGGGATTCTAGTCAATTTAGTTGATGCAACGAGGAGCAGTGGTGGGTAGAGTATTTATGGTTTGTAGCAAATATGGCAACTTTATTGTAGCAGGAATCAAGCTTACTTTTTAGGGAAGATTGTAGGTTGGTTAGGATGGGAGCACCTAAAGCAGAGATGGAAGTAGGAAGGATGAAGCTAGGGTCTTTTTGGCAGTGAGACTGAGGAAATAGTTATGACGATATAGGGCACCTAGCTTTTGATGTTTTTTTTTATATTGCTGTGGATGTGAAGGTCAAAGGTTAGTTTGTCATCAATGATGACACCTAGCGGTTTGGTACTAGGAACAACTTCTAAGATTGTATTGTTATAGGAAGTAACTGTAAAAAGAGATTTTTTCAATGGAGATAGTTTTTCTGGGAGCAAATAATAAAAGTTTTGTTTTGTTGGGGTTAAGGGCAAGGTGATTCTGGGACATCAAATGCTCAGTAGAGGTGAATGCTTCTTGGGTAAGTTGCTGTAATTTGGTGAGAGATTTTGAGGAGGAGATGATAGTTGAATCATCAGCATATTGGATGACTGTACTATAAGTAAGGGTTTGATGAAAGTTGCTGACAAATATACTAAAGAGGGGGGGACCCAGAATTGATCCTTGGGGGACACCTGTGTTGGCAGTAATGCAAGGGGAGGAAGAGTTCTGCCATTTAGAGAATTACTGCCTGTTTTTGAGGTAGTTCATAAACCATTGCAGGGTGGGGAAGATAGATTAAAGTTGGAGAGTTTGTTGAGCAGTAGGGAGTGAGAAATGGTGTCAAATGCCTTTGATAGCTTGAGAAAGAGAGCTGAAACTAAGAAGCCAGTGTCACGGGCTCTATTTACTGTGTCTAAGGAGATGAGGGTGGTGTTGGTGCTATGTCCAGGCCTAAAGCCATGCTGAGTGTGAAAAAGCAGTTGGTATTTAACAAGATGATTTATGAGCTGTGTGTGGATGCACTTCTCTAATATTTTAGAGATGGGGGAAAGAATGGCATTAGGACGGAAGTTTGAGATGTCAAAGTTGTTGCCATCTTTATATAGTGGAATGACAAATGATTTTTTCCAGATATCTGGTATGCAGGATTCATGACTGGAACTGTTAAGGAGGATGCTGATAGGGCAGGCTATAGAAGGGGCTGCTAGTTGTGGATATTCAGCAGGTAGAATGTCAGGAGCATATGTAACAAGGATGTGCCTAAGAAAGCCATCCCTTCTTCACATCAGGGCACTTTTCCTTGCAGGTCATGCAGTGCCTGCCCCTATATTTGCAGTGTAAATACCTATGTCCATCGCACCAAGCATTTTCAGTTACAGCTTAATACTTATGCTGATTGCAAGAGCACTGATGTTGTCTATTATTGTTTTTGTCAGAAATGTCCGGTGTTTTATGTAGGTAAAATGAATAGATTTCTTAAAGACAGAATTCTAGAACATCTTTGTGATGTCAAAAAGAAGAAACCCACTAATACACTCGCCCAGCATATTATTAATACAGATAATTCACATTCTTTTAAGTTTTTTGTGCTACAGCGCATACACAAAAACATTAGAGGAGGGGATATAAAAAATTTTACTGAAAGCTGTGAACAGAGATGGATCATTAAATTGAATGCAGATAAATATCCAGGCCTTAATGGCTCTACTTCCTTGGTTCCTTTCTTGAAAGCAAGACGCCTCAAACATGTTTAATTTTAGGTACCTCATACATCCATTACACTTTATTTATTCATATTTTAGAGACATAGACTACTTTTAGTTATACATGCATATTGTAGATAGATTTTATAACTAGATCTAGATTTTCATCCTTTTATTTTTTCATCGCTACAGTATTTATGGAGTTTATATTTATGCACATTACTTAGGTCTTTTACCAACAGTTTTGTATATAGTTTTTGTATGCAGTTTTTATATGCATTTACATGCAGTTTTTTATATGTGTCTTTTATATGCAGTTTTCTCTACATTTATACATTTATAAGTTTTATATAGCTTTAATGCCTTAATTGACCTATGACATCAGTGATTGAGTCAATGGTTCCATCTGTATATAAGCAATGGAGTGTTTTATTTTCTTGTCTGATGAAGCAATTAGTTTTGCGAAAGCGCTCACCACTGTTCTTATTTTTTGTGTAATAAAGACACTGTTGTGTGGTACCTTGGTGTATTTTTGGTTATATATAGTTCTGGTTTTGTGCACCTGGGTTTTACCTGAAGCCGTTTCTCTTTTTATACATATTTATTTTCTTTTATTCGGCACAAGGACACGCATCGATGGAGGATATACCTGCTGAGATACCCCTTGATGGTCATCACCAATGTTTTCTGAGGATCCTGGAAGTACCAATTAATCCACTTTTAAATGTGGTCTCACAGGCTTTTCAACAGGATGCAAATGGCACTCAAAATCTACCGGAATTTTTTTCACACTACAAGAACTTAGAGAATCTTATGTATAAATACAAGAGACTGCAATGGCAGCGCTTGCACCTGCAAGCCTCCCTGGAATCCAAAATCATCCCCTGAGGCCTGAGAGTGCTAAATATACCTACCTATGGAAATACCTATCCGGTCCTTTTACGTAAGTGGCAGGAACTGAACTTACAATTCAGTGCTAAGTACATGGAATTACTGCCTGAATTTTTTTCTCCCTTAGAACTTGAGATTAAGACTGAAATAATTGCTTTGGAATCAAGAATTAATGAAAGTTTCTCCAATGACTTTACTTTTCTTAAAATGAATGAACTACAAGAAAACATTCTAATATATGAGAAAACATTACAAGCAACAAAGTTATCCAAACTGAACAGGGATAAACGGGACTTTGCAGCCAATAATGTATTTTCGTGTCCAAAGGAACAGGTAAATAGACAAACTACAGTTTCTAATGTGGCTAGAAATATGCACACTGTTTCTTTAACTGAACATTCTTCTAGTTCAAATGAACAAGCCCAACAGGAAACTGCTAAAAACAGTACTTCTGGTTTTTCAGCTACAGAAGTTGCTGATACAATAAGAGTTCACAACGCTGGCACATTTATGCCGATCTCTCCTGCTCTGACTAATAAACCAAATGGTTTTAAGGTTATTTCAACTGAAACTGGGGCTATTCCTAAGAGAAGTTGTTCTACAGCACCCTCGACTACATTGCTAGTCCCATTAAATCCTTCTATAACAGCCAGTGCTGAGAGACAAGCAGAAAAAATACTGACAGCGTTTTTTTAGACTCTTTGAAGAAAGGAGATTTCTCTCTGAAATCAGCTTTGCCCTACAAGACTTTTACAAAGAACCAGCAATACAGAGGACAGCCAGCCAAGCTGAATCAGCAAGAGGGAGCAGGCCAAACACCCAAAAGGAGAAGAACTTAGATACAGGTTTGGTCATAAACATTTCTTCCTTTGAACTTAATACTGACCAAATTAATTTATTAAACAAAGGTTTGTCCTTTATACCAGCAAAAAAAGCCAATGGAACAGAAATGATTAAAGACTTAAAGCTACTAGGCAGAAATTTATCATTGAAATCTATGTTTCCTAATGAGTCAGGAACAAGGACTAATGTATACAGGCAGCCTAGTAGTTTTATCCCGAATACCCCACCAGGTGTTCAAAAGTTTTTTGATATCTGTGAACTATCTTTCAGGGACATAGGTGAGCATGATTCTAGTGACTATTACTTTAGTAATCTCACTCCTAATGAACAAAGAGCCTTACAAGAGTTAAAGAATTTGCAGTCATTAGTTATTAAACAGGCGGATAAAGGAGGAGGTATTGTTTTATTAGATAAACAATTGTATCTACAACAAATGTATAAACTTTTACTTAACAATGAAACTTATAAATTAGTCTCTAAAATTATGGTCAATGCTATTACTGATACAGTGTCATTTCTTATGTTTGATCTTCTTATTACTGGATTGATAGACAAACCATTATTTAAGTATTTTAATGTTCTCAAACCCACTATACCTAGAATTTATGGTTTACCTAAGGTACATAAAGACCTGGTTTCACTATCAATGCGTCCCATAGTGTCAGGGGCTGGGTGGTGCACCGAGCCCTTATCCATCTTTGTTGAAGGTACAATACATGGATTATTAGAGAATTGTCATACCATTCTAAGAGATACTAAAATGTTCCTTGAAAGGTTACATAACAGGATGGACACTATTACCAATGACACTGATTTTGTATTGGTTACAATGGACATTGAGTCATTATTTACCAGTATCCCTAATACTTGGGGTATTGAAATTGTTAGAAATTTCCTGCAACAAATAGATGTTTTTCAAATAGTAAGATACAACTTATATGCAGTCTCTTAGAAATTATATTAGAGAATAATGTTATGTTTGAAGAGAAATTTTTATGTAACAAGGATGTGCCTAAGAAAGCCATCCCTTCTTCACGTCAGGGCACTTTTCCTTGCAGGTCATGCAGTGCCTGCCCCTATATTTGCAGTGTAAATACCTATGTCCACCCCACCAAACATTTTCAGTTACAGCTTAATACTTATGCTGATTGCAAGAGCACTGATGTTGTCTATTATTGTTTTTGTCAGAAATGTCCGGTGTTTTATGTAGGTAAAACGAATAGATTTCTTAAAGACAGAATTCTAGAACATCTTCGTGATGTCAAAAATAAGAAACCCACTAATACACTCGCCCAGCATATTATTAATACAGATAATTCACATTCTTTTAAGTTTTTTGTGCTACAGCGCATACACAAAACATTAGAGGAGGGGATATAGAAAATTTTACTGAAAGCTGTGAACAGAGATGGATCATTAAATTGAATGCAGATAAATATCCAGGCCTTAATGGCTCTACTTCCTTGGTTCCTTTCTTGAAAGCAAGACGCCTCAAACATGTTTAATTTTAGGCACCTCATACACCCATTACACTTTATTTATTCATATTTTAGAGACATAGACTACTTTTAGTTATACATGCATATTGTAGATAGATTTTATAACTAGATCTAGATTTTCATCCTTTTATTTTTTCATAGCTACACTATTTATGGAGTTTATATCTATGCACATTACTTAGGTCTTTTACCAACAGTTTTGTATATAGTTTTTGTATATAGTTTTTGTATGCAGTTTTTATATGCATTTACATGCAGTTTTTTATATGTGTGTTTTATATGCAGTTTTCTCTACATTTATACATTTATAAGTTTTATATAGCTTTAATGCCTTAATTGACCTATGACATCAGTGATTGAGTCAATGGTTCCATCTGTATATAAGCAATGGGTGTTTTATTTTCTTGTCTGATGAAGCAATTAGTTTTGCGAAAGCGCTCACCACTGTTCTTATTTTTTGTGTAATAAAGACACTATTGTGTGGTACCTCGGTGTATTTTTGGTTATATATAGGCTATAGAAGGGGCTGCTAGTTGTGGGTATTCTGCAGGTAGAATGTCAGGAGCATTTGTACAAGGTTTTAGTTTATAAAGTAGTTTTTGGATGGTGGATGTGGTAACGGGTGATAATGAGAAGACGGGTGTAGAATTTGAGGTATTATGGGCTGATTGTGGGCCCAATGTGTCAGGGTTGATGGGTGAGAAGGTAGCAGTGAGAATGGTGATGCTGTCAATGAAGTATGTATTGAAGAATGTGGATGACTCAAAGGGAGTTTTATCTGGGTTTGGGCATAGGGTGTTGATTGTATGTACTCTTTTTTTTTTTTTGACCACTAAATGTTTAGCCTGATTACGAAGTTGTTTGTATTGCATTAAGTTGGAAGGTGTTTTGTTTTTTTTGCCAGGTTTTCCATGCTTTGTCCCTAGAGGACATAACTTGCTTTGTGGCCTTTGCCAGCCAACAGGCAGGTTTTGATTTGACTCTCTTTAGTCTTAGGGGGGCAAGAGAGTTTAGAGTTCTGAAGAATGTGGAATTAAAGAATTCAACAGCTTCATTGAGTGGAAGTAATTTAAGTGGGTTCCAATTTGTTTTCTGCAGGATGTCATTGAGGGTGTTTTGGGAGAAGTGAGACAGGTCTCTGGTATATTTATATTGGTGAGGGTTAGTTGTAGAGGTGGGCTTACATATAATGAATGCTGAAGAGTGATCACTGACACTATCAGGGAGAATGCCTGAGGAAGAGATTTTATCAGGATCAGAAACTAGGATCCAATCTAAGGTTGAGCCTTTGTTTGTATTCTTGTTATGTCTGGTGATATCAGAAATTAGTTGAGAATAAATGTGTAGGTTGATATTTGCAAAGGGATTATTATTGGGGATGTCTAACCAGTTGATAGTAACGTCCCCTAAAATGATAGTTTAATTTTCTATATTAAGGCTTGTCCAGGCTAGAATTTCTTCTAGAATAGGACTATTGTTTCCTGGGGGAATGTATATTACTATGATGCAAAGGTTTTTTCAGTCGTTAAGTTTGAGAAAAGTAACTAGCAGCTCAGCAGATGAGAAAGGTGGAATTGGTTTAGAGTATGGAATGACTGTGTAGGTGCTTGGCAATAATAAGGTAACACCTCCACCTTTTTATGGAGTCTGTCATTCCTAAGACAATTGTAGTTTTGGGTAGAATTTCAGAATCCTTGATATATGGCTTAAGCCATGTTTCAGTGATGGCAGTGAAGTCTGGTTTGTGTTGACTTAGCCATGCATGCAGGTGGGGAATTTTATTCTTAATATTCGGAAGGTTAACTGTAGTAAATTTTAGTTTTTTTTTTTGTGGAGTTGTGGGAATTTTGAGAAGGGGAAGAAGGGCCTGGGTTAGGGTGTATATCACCACAGAGAGTTAGTTACAATGAGTTAAGAAGTTAGTTGGGAGGGACTTCTTTTTTGTGTTGCTGAAGTATATGTGGCCATGGTGATGAGAAGAGTTATACTGTATGGAGAGCAGGATTATTTTCTTTTGTAGGATAAGATTGGTTTGATACGACTAGAGGAGATAGCATTACAGCTTGGGAGGGTGTGGAAAAGGACAGATATGGTGGGGGAGGGTGGGGGAGGGAGATGGGTTGTGTGAAATGATAGTTTTAGAAGGAGAGAGGTGGAGGGTGAGTATAAAGAGAAAGATGTTAAGTGCAGGATACATGACAGGGTAATGTTAATTGTAAGAGGCTAGGATGAATACAGATGAGTGTGGGTGAGAGATGACTGTATAGTTAGGGCTACAGGAATTAGACGGCAGCATGTATGCTAGCACGAAGAAGTGAAGTGAAATAGTAGTGTACTGGAATAGTAGTAGCTATGTGTAGAGAGAGGTGGGGTAAAAAGGAGGGAATGAAATTAGGAAGTGAGGTAAGATGACTAGGGTGGCTGGAGAAGGGAAGGGTCAGGTTGAGAAGTAATATAGCTAATAATAAGGGAATGAGGGGTGGAGTGTGAGTGGGGTAATTAAGAGGGCTATATATAAACTAACTACTGCAATCATACATGCTCACTCTCTGGCTGGACTCTCAAAATGGCACTGGAAATAGAATGCCCCCAGTATTTATATGTACACGTTCAGTCTATGATATGCTTCTTAAAGATACAGCACATATACTCTGATCTACAATCATTGTCTGTGCTGTAACATGCATGCACATTTGCTGTTGGTCACCCTCTTGAGAACTCACCAGTCACATCCAGACATACACATCATAGTAAGAAGTAAAAGTCATCTAAATAATTCCACATTAAAGAAATCTGTAACTAATGAAGAGGTTGCTGCCAGCAAACAACTTTATATTTCATTGTTTCATCTACAAATAAAGTGCATGTTGCCCTTGAGGAATAAATTGCCTATGTTGCATTAAAAAAATGATAAGCTAGTAATATTGCAATAGGGAATGGATGGCAAACTGATAACAGGTTCATATAGTTACTAGATATCTTCTCCAAAAAGGACTGCAGCATCCACCCCCTACTTTACAATACAATACAGTATCAGCAATGCATCTACCTACTGTGGGAGTAGAACCCAAAGTCTTCTGCATCAAAACCAAGTACACTACCTATTATGCTATTAACAATGCAAGCAGACTCAGCATAAGCAGCACTAAACTTTTGTTCCCCTGCAGTTCTCAGCTTCTTGTAAAATCTACTTGACACTCAGCTGTATCTCTGAACTTTGCAGCACAAGAAATCTGGAAAAAGCCAAAATGTAGGGGGGGGGGCAAAAGACCAAAAAACAGGGACACATTTTAAACATTGATTATATAGTGTTGGAAAGTTGCTAGAATAAATTGTTGTGTTATCACCATACATTTCACTGCCAAGTATTGAACCCAGGACCCTGTACAAAATAGTCAGAGCAACATACCACCATGCCAAATCATCTGTTTTATGAAAGAGAGGAAGACTGAAACTTAAACGGCTACCATTTAGTGAATTTAGTTCTCACCATAGCTGTCAACATCATAGCACAAAACACCTGAACAAAGCCAATAATGGGGGAATACAGCCCCCAAACATATTCAGTGAATTCAGTTCTCACCATAGCTCTCAACCTTGGCACAAAAAACCTGGATGAAGCCAATAATGTGGGAATACAGTCCCAAACATAGGGACAGATTTCAAACATCCATTTTATAAACTTAGAAATTTGCTATAATAATAGGTTTTGCATTACCATGTAATTTCTGAAGAATATGAAGTCTGAAATTCAAATACTTGTCATTTTTACTTAACATTTGTTAACTAGGAAAGTCTGACTTGGAACAAAAGCCAATTTTCAGCAGAAACACTACAGACACATATCTTTGTAAAATGGGAGGACAACAGATCAAACCCAGAGAAGACATGCAGACTCCACACAGAAGGCACCCCAGTCAAGAATCAAACCAGACAACCTGCAGCTGTCAGGCAACAATGTTACAACTGCACCACTTCACTACCGACTGTGTTAAGAAACAAAAATACAGAAACCACAGATTTTATGAGGAACAGAAAAAATTTTTATAAATGGTGGTGGGTAGGGAATTCAGGCACTTGCCACTTGGCCCCAAGATACAGGGTTCAAGCCTTATTCTCTACCCAACACCATGTAGCAACTGGGGAATTACATACACACATAGCTGCTTTCCATGCTGAATACATCTCTTCCTTTCCACGCTGCAGTTGTAACTGCATAGACTGCTGGGAAAATTTGGAGTTGAATGTTGTATTCATACTCCGGACTGCTGGTGGAGACGGTCTGGATTCTGTGCGCATGCTCCAGACTGGTTCACCAGCAGTCTGAATGTTGCAGTCGCACATGTGCGAAGTTCCGGGACTCATGTTTTTATTTATTTATTTTTTGTTTTATTTTACAGTTTTACAGCTGGGAAGGCTGCAGTCCTGCAGTCCAATAGCACAAGCCGCCCCTGCAGTACTGCTAAAACCCACACTGTGTTCCAGCTAGTTAATGTCACCACATCCAGCTCCTTGGTACAGCACACTGGGCAGAGTGTTACCAGATGTGGCAGGGACAGCCAAGACTGTGATGTGAGCCATCAGCAGGGTCTCCCTAAACTGTGTTAAGGTAACATTGGCAGGTAATCTAGTGTGTGTCCTGTTGTGTAATTCTAACCCTGTGGCAATGATAACTGTTGTGCTGAAAATGCCTACTATGCCTGTTAGTGGTTTATCACTTGTCTGATGCCACAGGTTGTTTCTACTCATGTAGGTTACATAGCAGACTGGTCTCAGTTTGTGTCATTTTGTACATAATTGTCCTTGTGATACTTCACCTTACTGCCATTTCACCTGCTGTTGCTACTTGACATACATCACAGATATATGCAGAGCAACAGCATAAAGAGCATAACAGAGAAGCAAGGTGATAGCTGTCCCCAGTGTTAAGGTAGAGGACTGACTTCACTTCCTTCTTATTTATGAAAAATGGAAAATAAAAATGCTTATACCTTACAATATTAAGCAACATTGATAAACAGTCCAAAACATCAGATGTGAATTCCATCGTCTTTGAAGATACTGAAGAAACAAACTCAAAGAGGCTTAGTCACTGGAATTACTCAGCTTTAATTCATGATAAGTATATTCGACCACCAACTGGACTTCATCTGCTCAATTTTTCCATAACAGGTTTAACCCATGGAAAACTAATATATACATAAAAGCACAAAGGATCATAAATCGTGATTGACAACCTCATATAGTAATGAGCCTAACCTACAACTAGAAGCTAGGTTGATGTAAAATAAATAATATTTTTGCAATATAAGCAAAAATAAGAAACAGAAAGAGTACTAAGAAAACATAGTCCAAATAAACTGAAGTGCAGAACTAGTAATTAACTCCTAGTCTGTTTCCAGACAGGGGCAAAGTGTAACTACAGGATAATTAACACCAAGGTGACAATAAAATCCTTCCAAAAGGAGTGATAAACTTAAAAAAAAACTATTAAAAAATCAGAAAGCTGAAGTAAAGAAGGGTGTGTGTGTGTGTGTGTGTGTGTGTGTGTGTGTGTGTGTGTGTGTGTGTGTGTGTGTGTGTGTGTGTGTGCATGTGTCAGCACAGCAACCCATGACTACAGCCTTGATTCCTACATTTAGCATTCCATTGTTGTCTGATATTACTGCATGTGCAGGTATACTTCATTAACAGTGCCGGTGATATTTGTGGCAGTTCATTCTGGTAATGCACACGCCTCCCCCTCAACGCAATGTGCACCTATGACTTCAGTTCTCAGCATTGGTCTCCTTTTGGTGAAGTGTACATTCCATGTGTGCATTTCCATTCATACCTTCTTTCATTCATCTATACATATGGTGGCTCTTCCACAACATTGCTGCATGTTCCATGGTGGCTATGTCATACCTGTCTTTGATGCTTTGTGGTGTAGCATATATTTATACAGCTGGATAATTCTTGCCATTGTGCTCACCTGTGCATTATATCATTGTCTTATATGTGACAGGACAAGACAGACATTTAATGTGTGTGTATGTGTATGTACCTTGTCAGGTGGATGGCTTTGTTGTTACACCTTACACTGTTGTTAGTATTGCAGTTGCTGTCTGCTGTTTAGAAGAATGTGTACTGAGTTGCAGTACACAAGTCCCCAAATGTGTACTTGATTTTTTGGTACCTTTCTCTGATGCACATTCCTACAAGTATTGACATACTGACAGTGATGCTGCTACATATAGACACTAAACATACAGACATACATATGATTGTAGCCTACTTTCCCCTTCAACACCTTCTGTCATATGCACCTTAGGTGCACCGCATACACACACACACACACACACACACACACACACACACACACGGCAGTATGGTCACCTTTGGTGATGTACCTTGCCTACAGTAGTGTGGGGCTTACTTTTAGTCTGTAACCATCTAGATGTGTTCATTTCTGTAGGATACATATGTGTATAATGTTTGGATGAGGATATTGTGGTCATGCTATGTATGATATTCCATCTGGACTACTGGCCTTTTTCCTGTAGTTGTCTGCTGTGCTTTTGTAATGGGGCAACACAATATGAGCATCATTGCTTTATCTATTAACTTCAGTAAATGTGGCTTGTCATGACTCAGAGTTGTGAGCTAGCTGCTGATGTGCCTCCTAAGCTAGAATATATGGCTGCAGCCATGTCACCCATGCCTGGTTGTTCTTGCCCTTGTGTCCTCCTGATCATCCTATGACAGCTCGGATAGCTCCATGTCAGACATCTGGGGTTCATAAAGTAGGCCACCCATGCCTAGAGTTGGCAGGCCATCTTATCTTATTGTTAGCACATTGTGCAGCATGGCACACAGTGAGATGATCTATGATGTCTTTTCTGGTGTGCATTGCAGTGCACCCCCAGATGTGTCCAGACATTTGAATATTGCTTTCATCAAGCCAAACACAACACTGTTTTGTGTTGCAGTGTGTGCTCTGTTTTATGCATACTTAGCAGACATTGATGGGGCTCTGTATGGTGTCATAAGCTGAGAGAGCCACAGTCTCCTGTTTGCAGAAGTTAAAATACACATTTATCCCCCTTGCTTACTGTTGACAGGTCTAGAATCTGATTACGTCATTGCAGTGTACCCCTGGATATGTTCAGACATCTGAATCTTGCTTTCAGCATACCAAAAACAACACTAAGTGGTGTTCTATGTCACAGTATGCACTCTGTTGTATGTATACTCAGCAGACATTGATGTGGTTCTGTATGGCATCATAAGCCAAGGTCCCAATGGATAACTTCAGTCCCCTGTTTGTAGAAGTTACAACACACATTTAATCCCCTTGCTCACTGTTGACAGGTCTAGATTCTGATTACATCACTACTGTAGTCTTGTACTTACCAAGTAGGACCCCCTCTAGAATTTTACCATGTAGCAAGGTAGCCCTCAGACCACTTTCTCTTCAAATTGCTGCATCATGCACACTACTGGGGTGTGTTGCCGTGATATTGATAATGAAGCCATTTGCAGAGCACACAATCTGACAATTGAGCAATGGCCACCTCTTTCTATTGATATAACATTCAGCATCATCTGATGCTGGGGTTTTGATTGGTACATGGACACAGTCGATTACTGCCAGGAACTGTCCCAGAATGTGACTAGCAACTGCCAGGGGAACTCCTACAGCATTATCCATATCTCACTGGAATAAACTAGAGACCAGTATACCCAAACATGGACACACTTTTGTTTCAACTGGGACTGGGTTACCCACAGACTGCATGCAGATATATTTGGTGCACACAACTTGTACCAGCTCTCTTTCTAACCTGTACCTGTCTATGATTTCCGGGTCAGAGAGAGATGGCCTAACTGAAGTCTGGCTCGGTGCCCTGCTGGCTGCCTTCTGGTAAGCATTTGCAAATCATCATCTAGTACAGCTTCTAGTACCCCAGCCTGCTGTAATGCAGTAACTGCAGCTTTCCATTTTTTTTGTAATATTCTACGGAGTCCAGAGGATTGCTGAGAAATTCTAAGGAATTGTATGGCAAAATTACAAGCACATACAGTGCCCACTGAGTGCTTTCATGAAATTTCTGGTGCACTGCTCAGTTGCATTCTATTCTCATTGGAAATACCAGTTGTTTTTTGGAATCCAGCAGACATGGGCAGAGGCTGCACTTATCCTACACTGTATGAATTATTACTTGCATGTGTCACTCTATTCATTATGGGATTGCATCCATCCTTACATTGCCAATGTCTTCATTTGGCGCACTGTGCTCTCCACGACTTTCTTTTGGAATCCATCTCGTGGTATTAGTGATTTGCACATAGTGTAAGGGGCATTATTTTTCTGAAAAAATAATGTAATAGTGTGCATTTTAAAACTTCAGAAACAGAAACAAGGGCTACAAACAAGAAAATAG
Source organism: Protopterus annectens (assembly GCF_019279795.1). Lineage (NCBI taxonomy): Eukaryota > Metazoa > Chordata > Ceratodontiformes > Protopteridae > Protopterus > Protopterus annectens. Next base: position 147,292,656 of record NC_056740.1, read on the forward strand.
AACATTCTCAGTCTAACAGCTATTTTTTCCAGCTACTTCTGATAATGTCTCTACTGACAGAACTTCAAGCAGAAAACACCAGAGCTGCCAAATTCCCTACAAGTTCTTGACTTCTTATTTGTTAATCATTAACTTCACAATCCCCTTTTTCTAATTTTATGTTTCATAGACTATGTTACTATTAAGCATAACAGAACTACAAGATCATAGTTTATGCAAGAACTCTCTTCACCTCTTCCCTTTTTCCTCAGCACTGTGACCATGGAGTTAATATATATACTTATTTTATTTCCATTTGATATCTGGGTAAGTGGACTGGTCCATTAAACTTTTTCAGTCATGACCTGGTTACCAGAAGTGGTACAATACAGATATCAAACAATATGACAGATGCATAAGAACAAACAGTTAAATGCATGCAGTACAACAGTACTCATTTAGTTATTTCAGTAAAACATTTGTAAATGTTATTTACATATATACAAATACATATGGTGCCTATGGTAAAACAAAAGTAAATACAATTAAGCTAATTTACATTACCCGTTGTCTTAAAAGCATGTACAAGCAGATTCAGAGTGTAAGTGTTCTCTAAGGGCCTTTTTAAAGGTTTCTATATAATCTTGATTTTTGATGTTTGAGGACAAGTGGTGCCAGGTTGCTGGCCCTAATCTTGAAAAGGCCCTTTCACCTACTATGTTTTTTAAAAAGTGGGCATAAAATTGATAAGCAGTTATCCTGTGAATTTCTCAGTTCACATGCAATCCCTTGAATGAGAAGTTTCCTCTTTAATGGGGTGTCAATATGCTTATTTTATTACACTGAGTAGCTATGAAAAGATAGGTAGCCCTGTCATTCACTGTGAGTCAGTTTGTGCTTTAATCAAGTTTAGAGTGATGTAATAAAGGGGATGCTGGCAGTATAGACCTACAGATTTTATTCTCTACCATTTGTGTTCTATGGGAATTATGGGCTGAGTGTGAGATCAGAAAGGGAAGCCCCTATTCTAATTGAAGTAATTTATTTATTTTATTTATTTTACATTTGTTGACTGGGAGTAGTCTGTCTGAGCTATAAATAGCCCTTTTTCAGCAGAGACTTGGGGAGAAAAGCTCCACATAAAATGTATAAATACAACAAAAGAAATTACAGAGATAATTACAATATTTGCTGGCATTAACAACATTGTGCAGGTTACACAGTACAAACACAACAAAAGCAATTACAGAGATAATTACAATATTTGCTGGTATTAACACTGTAGAAGTTACAAATATTTAAAGGTAATCATTTCTAATGCAAGTAATGTAAGATATAATGATATTCTTATAGTAAACAGACTGTTAGTTCAGCATAATCTGTAGTTACTTACTAGAGTTGATTGAGGGGAGGATAGTATGGATTAAGCTAAAGGACAGGAAAAGCTGAGCAGAGTGAAAGCTAAAGTAAAACACAGTGGTCAAATAAGGGGCAGTTTGTATGTGGAAGGACAATTTATGGGGGTTGTGTACAGTTACAGGACCAGGTCATTTTTAAGAATTCCTTTGTAGCCAAATTTGAATTTTTTGGGTTGCGTTATTTGCCTGATTTGAAATGGAAGCTTGTTCCAGGCAATGGTAGGATGATAGCTATGAAGGTTACTACCCATTTTTGTCCTAGGTTTGTGGATAAATAGTAAGAGCTGTGAAGTGATCGAGTTGGGGAGTAGTGGGATATACAGGAGGATAGGCTAGGGCAATAAAAAGTTGATATAATATAGAATGTATAATCTGGAACTGAGAAATAAGAAGCACATTGGGTAGTTCCAGCCAGGTTAAGTGTTTAAGTGAGACATAGTGGTGAATTTTAAAAGTATCTTGGGCAAAGAATCTAGCTGTCTTTTATAAGTTGAGTTGAGCTTTGCTAGAAGTGTGGTGTTGAGGTATGTGAGTATTTGAGAGCCATAGAGAAGACTGGGTAATAGGTAGATATGAGATAGGAGTACCTTAGATTTGTTGGTGAGATACTTTCTATTTAAATAAAGGCGGCCTAATTTGAGATGAGTCTTCCTGATGCAGTTATTGATGTGCAAATCAAATTTAAATTGGTCATCTATAGCGACACCCAAGAGTTTGGTACTGGCTTCAGCTGCTATTGGAGTTTTGTTGAGATACATTATAGTAAATGTAGATTTGAGATGAGTAAGAGTTTTGGGGAGAAAGAGAAGGAGTTTGTTTTTTTTAGGGTTTAGGATAAGTTGGTTGGTGGTAAGCCAAGATTCTACTGATGTGAAAGCAGCTTGAGTCCGAGAGAGGAGATCAGAGGGGGAGTTAGAGATAGTGATTACTGTGGAGTCATCTGTATATTGTACAAGAGATGACTGGGGAGAAGTATAGAGTAGATTTGTAAAAATATTAAATAGCAGTGGACCAAGGATGGAGCCTTGGGGTATACTCATTGTTATAGGGAGAGAAGGGGATAGTGCAGAGAGCCACTTCACTGATTGTGATCAGTCTGTGAGATAGCTGGAAAACCAGTTGATAGTATCAGAGGAGAAATTAAGATTAGCTAGTTTGGTCAGAAGTAGAGTGTGTGAACAGTATCGAAGGCTTTAGAAAGGTCTAAGAATAGGCAGGAGACAAGTTTGTTGCTATCATGAGCAAGGGATATAGGGTTAGTAAAGGAGATCAGCGCAGTGGTTGTCTGTGTTTTGGGCGAAATCCATGCTGGGTAGGAGTCAGTAGATTTTCTTGTAAATATTGAAGTGTCTGCTTGTGTATATGTTTTTGAGAGGGGGGACAGGATGGCTATAGGTCTAAAATTAGAGATTTCATGTGAGTTACCTCCTTTGTGGATAGGTAGTGAGTAGAATTCTTTCCAGATAGATGGAACTTTAGATTCAGTAATAGAGCGGTTAATGAGAATAGAAACAGGGAGGAGAAGAGTATCAGCAGCAAGCTGGAGAAAGAAGGAAGGAATATTATCAGCAGAAGTGGAGAATGGTTTTAATTTGGTGAGTAAGGATTTAATATAAGTAAAAGATACAGGTTGAAAAGAAAAGGGGTTAAAGAGGTTGGGACTTGAGGGTAGGGCAGAGTGATTGGTGTCATTTGCTAACAGAGGATCTGTTTTGACCATCTTAGTAACAGTTTCTATAAAGAAGGTATTAAAGATAGTGGCAGTGTCTTCAGTTGTGTTGTTTGGGTAGGAATTTGGGGAGGAAGAGTTACCAGGGTGCAATATTTGGTTGATTGAATTCCAGAATCTTTTGGGATTAGATCTTAGGGCTGTAGTAGGGTTAAAGTAAAATTCCTTTTAATCATTACCAATTTTTTTTGCGGTTTCTAAGTTCTTTATACTTCTGCCAGTCAGAAGAGTTTATACTTTATCCAGGTTTACCACAACCCGTCCTTATTTTTCATTAGGGAGCGGGTTGTTTTAGAGGACCATGGAGATATTTTGGATTTTATTCTAACAGTTTGAAGAGATGCAAGGGAGTTTAATATGTCAAGAAAGATTGTGTTAAAAGATTGGACTGCTTCATTTAGAGTAAGTTCCTTAAGGTGGCTCCAGTTAATTCTGGAGAGAAGGGGGTTAAAAGTTTCAGGGGTGAAGTTAGATAGTTTTCAACAGATAATGTATCTGTGAGGTCTGGTGAAGTGAGGGGTGAATCTAGTAACTTTTATAGCAGAGTGATCACTAAGGGAGTTAGATAAGGTTTTAGGGTTGTGATATCTGGTGGGGTCTGAGACTAGTATCCAGTCAATTAGAGTACTAGGAATTTGAGAGTTTAAGTGTGTAGATTCTGATATATGTTGTGTACAGCCATACAAGTTAACGTGAGAGTTAGGGTCATTTAGAGCTAGCCAGTTTATATTTACATCACTAAGGAGGATAATTTCATTTGAGTAGTGTTCTGTAAGATAAGAGAGTAATGGTATGTTCTTGGCAATTGAAACATTTGCCCTTATTATCACTTATTACAATCCTCAAAACTACAGAGCAGCCAGCGATATAGATAGTTCAAACCACTCACTGACAGAGGTACTAAAGGAATCATATTCCTCAACAGAAGCCTTTAGAGTAGATAGATGAAGGTATTCTTGAGTGACAATCCAGACCAAGGAAGAGACAAAACTCCTGGTACTGATACAAGTGGACTGGAAAGCAGTCAAGATTAACACATGAAATTCACAACTTGTGAAAATGATAGTGACGATGTGATGTCAGAGAGAAAGAGCCTTTTCAAGCATCTATTATCCAAAGAGGATGAAAGCTTCAGTGTTGCAGAGAAATTGAATCCTGAAGTAAAATATTTGATTTGCTCTGTAATGTTAGCAGTACTTAATTCCTGAACTACATAAATGGAGAAGACCTGCAACAGTCAAGCATGACCAGTGAAGAAGGTAGGAAAGTGGCAGTGAATCGAGTGATGGCAACAGTTAAATTGACACCCCAACAACATGTAGAAAACAGGAAAAAGGGAGTTGATGATGAGGTGTAAATACCTCATGCAGAAAAGGTGATGCAGATTAACATTACATAATCCACAGAAACGTAAGGTTCCCTAAGGAAACCAGTAGAATCACACTCTGTACAGGTCTTAACCTCTTAACCTCTGATGGCACCAAGTAAAGGAACATAGCATAAGGGTGAAGTCAACTCTACTGAGGACAACTGAAATACAATGAAACCATTGTCCTAGCAAAAGTTGTATGATAAATTTATTATGTATGTAGTGTTTATTTTCACAAGTTATTGTGATGGAAAGAAGACCACTGTTATTTTAGAAGTGATGTTCCATTTTACAGATTTGTTCTTGCTCTGTCAGCAGCTGCTCCTTTGCTGTTGTTGCCTTGTTATGCCTAAAAAATCAAAACTCATTCTGAACCATAAATCATAATTTCTATTACTACAAGCAACAATGTACATGAGTGCACTGGAGAACAACTCAGTCAATTTATCACACATTACTACTTAAGGACTTTGACCACAAATTGTCCATTGCTCACAAAATACTAAAATAAGGTGTATTATGTAGAAAGCTGTGGCATACTTCATTCGACTACAACCATTACACATGCAATACTATAATATAATTTGCCTGTGATGTGTGAAGGCTCCCCGGTGAAGGAACACAGCTATATATGTAACACGAGGAGAGTACATGGCCTCATTCTTCACATTCTTCTAGGAAGAACCCATTCATGGTACATGGCATCATTCTTCAAATTCTTCTAGGAAGAACCCATTCATATAGCAACAGCTCATATAACATATCTACATATTCATATATATCCAGCATTGAAAAAAATACAGCCAAATTTCTCACGCATGCAATTTGAATGATTTGCTACTGCTTCATATCAGATTACAGTACGTAGCACATTGTGATCTTTGCCCTCAATCAGCAGTGATGATATCTGAGGACATTTAGTCCTGAACAGAACAGTCTCACTATGTTCTGCATTTGAATTAACTAGAGACTGCTGGTCACAGTAGGTCTGAAAATATGCCAACTAGAAATATAGGGTGATAAATACATTGTCTTTCTAGAGCTATTTTTGTGTTGATGTAGTTTACAACAGCTCTGTTCAGATGACTGCATGTTTGCACTGAATTTGATTTTTACACACAAGACACAGCATAGTCAGAATCTAGGTTTCTTCATTTCTAATTTATAAACTGTAAATTAAGAGGAAAGAGAACAAGTGACAGGATTTTCTGTCACAAACAAGTTTGTAAAATAGTGTGGATTGCCATTAATCTAATGAATAAGGACTAAATAAAGTGGAATAAAGCACTTTTAAATTTCTGTGACTGACAGCACATGACAGCAGCAGGACATAGAAATAGAAGGCACTGAGTGCTGATACACAAAATTCCTAATATCTGTCCTTGTTCAGACCCATCTGTCACTGGTGGAGTGTCACATAGCTCTGAAGCTGTCCACAATGATTGCACCAGCAATTCTCCAGGGATGTTTAATATTTGATATTTCTCCCCTTGTTTTGTCAGACCTTCTTCTCCCTGTAATTTCTTTGATTCACTGCTTCCTCTAACCTTACCCTGACCTTTCTAAACAAATCCATTAGTCTTTGGTCTTGTTTTTTTTTGTATAACTCATCAGAAACTTAGCAATATTCTACTTGGGTATTACAACTGGCATTGTGGTTTTGTGGTTCTGATTATATCATAACATATAGAGCTTGCCAGTAATACTGATGAATGTTTCTGTTTCCTTAGTAAGAATACTTACTATTAGTTGATAGTCTGTATTCTATATCTGTAATATTACAGCAACTGCTATAATTACAAGTAGTAGTGTATTTGTGTATACCTGCTGTTAGTTTCTTCTCTAGCATTTTTGCCATGCTAAAGTTAATTTGTATACATACCTGCTCCAATATTCTAGTTATGCAGCAACCATTTCCCTAGGTTACTTCAGGTAAAAAGGCCATACATCATCTGGGTTTGCTTGTAGAGCAACATGTAATACATTAAATAAATAAGCAAAAAATATAGTTTTTTCAAAGGTCAGTAGTGATACCGTTGTGGTATAAGGTGAAATCCAGTCTACAACTGAGATACAAATTTAGATCTTGTTGAAGATAATTTAATTGCAAACAGTATTTGACTTTCTCAGTATCTCAACTGATGGAAAATATTTTGTAATCTGCAGGGAAAAACTGAGGCAATATATGCTTACTTTACCAAAGTTATTTGGAATCAGTAAACTGCTGATTACTCAGTACATGGGCAGTGCTAAAAAAGTTCAGTAAACACAAGGGGTAGAATTCTTAAACAACTTCAGAGTATACAGTGGCAAGCTGCATGGCAAGGGTCAGTGCACTGGGTATGGGTGATTCAGAGAAACAAGTTGGGCAAAAGTGTAGTGGCCTGACTGTACATTATACAGTGTATGCAAATTACTTCATAAAGAGATGTAAATGAAGCCACATAACCAAATGAACAGTAATGACATGCAAATGTAGGCAGGCAAGAGTGCAGCAATTCTTAGCCATATTTGCAGCAGATTGTGTGTCTCGCTGAGCAACTGTACAAAGATGCATTGCATATGGAAAAGTTCAGATCTGAGCATTGTAAAATAATAGTAATCACAGATGTTTATGCTTATTACTACATACCAGTTCTTATTGTGGCTGGGCTTGGCCAAGTTAAATGTGAAGGCAGACCATGGCAATGGCAAAGGCACAGCAGATAATGCACTATAACATAACTGACCAGCAGATAATTAACTACTTCCATGTAGATCATGACATAATAAACAGTCTAGCAGACATGTATCACTCACATGCTGAATCTAGGGTTTGGGTGATGTTCCTCTCCCTGTAGAGGCCAAGGTATGTGTAACCCTTACTATCTTCAATACTGGGAACTTTCAGTGGCAGACTAGGATAAACTTTAGGCATATCACAGACATCTGCTTCACAAATACTTAACAAGTTTCTTGACAACATGCTTCTGGTGTGGAAAAACGTACTTGTTTCTTAGGACAGCAAAAAAACAGAGCCACCACTATTTTTGGCTTCTGTAACACTGCATGTTTTCTTGAAGCACTGAATGCCAGAGACTGTACACACATCGAAATAAAAGCCCCACCAGGCCCCACTCACAGATATATGTAAACAGAAAAGGCTAAAATTCTATGAATTACCAGGTAGTTTGCAATGCAAAGAGGACTATCTGCAATGTGTGTATGCAACATCCTGGTAATTCTTATACATATATGCATCTTTGTTGTCACTTACAGTGAGCTAACTTCCCATAAGGTTGTCTGGTTGGTAAGTGCAGGCTGATTTTGTGCAAACAGCTTCTAATACCCCCAAATGTTTTGTTATGTACTGCAGGTAATGCTGCATACCTCCTGTTCTCCTGTCTCATGACTCCTGTCTGCAGTCCAAAAACTGTGTTTGATATGTAGTACATCACCACTCATACTGAGATCCAGAAAGTCATCAAATATATATGTAGTGTGCTGAAATTATGCTTATGCTACTTTGACACATTTGGTGTGACTATGCAGTGTAATACTTCCCTTGACACAGCCATTTTGTTGTCTGTGCCATGCTGTAACATGTGGAAACAGGCTGTTCAGCCTTATCATTTTGCTGTATTAGGACTTTTCCTAGACACCAGAGCAGCAGCAGTAGAGGACAATGATACGGAACAGGATGAGATGTGCAGGAAGATCCCTCTGGGTAGTGAAGGGTGCCATACACAACAGCACAGTTGAAGCATTGACATCAATTCAAAACTACGGGCTATAGAAGTCATAAAGTGACAGAGTCACACAGACTGAACATGATGCATGCAATTCTAGTACTAGGCTATGCTGTCAGTGCATGGTCTTGTCACACTATACATCAGATATCACCTCAGTGCAACACAGGATAGAGGGTGCTGTGGATCAGAGTTACCGTATTTCCACTTTACAACCTAGCCAGTTTGCAGTTGAAGGGATGCCAAGACTCATTGTCTGTTATGACAAGGATGATGTACCACTGTATGACCTGGTCCTGGATGCAGTCTGCTGTCAAAGGGTGCCAGGGCTCATGATTTGCTGTTACAGGGATGGGGTAACTCTGCAAGATCTGGACCTGGATGCAGATAATCATGCATGCAAAGGCCATGGTACACAGCCACCATGAGTATGTACAGTTAAGGCTTCTATACAGAGCACAAGCAGAAACCTTTAATTCAAAGTAGTAAGGAATGATGATGATGATGAAACAGGGGGGAAGCTCAAGAAACAAGGAGAGACTGGGATTTTGGATGTGGATCCTTAAGGAGAATAATAATAACTATATCACCTGGTATATGTGGGGAATATCTACTTAATGAGGGACATTGCTAGTCTTCCTCCAGTATTAGGCAATGTGTCAGAGCTTTTTTTTTTTTAAACAAGAAATATCTTTATTAAATTATCATCCTTGACATAGGCAATCTTACAGTTATATAAATGAAAAAAAACATATTGACATAATTTTAGTGGCAAGCATTATACATCTCAAACCATATTGACAAATTTAGTTGCAAACATTATACATCACTTATAATCTATCTAGTCATTGTCAAGCATTGCATAGCTCATTCAAATTCTGCCTTCTTTTAAACCTTGCTCCTCCTCTGCATATATTGTTACCACTATTCACATTTTTCTATGTAATTTGCTCCTACCCTTTTCTAAAGATTCCAGTTTCAGCTGTTTATCTCTGTTACTATATTCTATGCTATACTATATTCACTGCTTCTAGCACAGTTGGTTCAGACTTTGATTTCCATTTTCTACTAATTGCTTTTTGGCAGCCACCATAATTAGATTCAGCAAGGGCTTACTATATCTTGGCAATTCTGATTCTATATCATAGCTCAAAAAATAATTTCCTTATTTACACTAATTTGCTCACCCAGTATCTCTCACAGAGTAGTCTGCAGGGAATCGTTAAGGTCTGCCAACTCCTTACACTCACAAAAAATATGTTCCCAATTATCTCTTTCTTCCCCGTCACACTTCCAATATTTGCTGTCTACCTGATGAAAAATTATTTGGAGTCTACTTGGGATATAAAATACATTTGTAAACACTTCCAAATAAAGATTCTAAATTTTCTACACTTTGTTGCATACTTGGGAGACATACATATATTCCTCATTGTTTCTTTGTGAATTGCTTATCCAGTCTCTCTTCCCAATCCTTTCTAACCTCATCCTTCATCAACCTTCATCAGGGATCCAGGGAAGTAAATAGTGTGGGAAGAAATAGCCAGGGAATTGTTATGGCTAGGCTTGCATAGGCCCTAGGGCCGATAGCCTGGTACCAACCTATGAACCTAACCTCCACTGATTAGTTCTTATAGTTATCATGCAATATTTTGTATACTGTACTAAGAATTCCTTTTTTAACAGCAACTTCTGTTCTAGATTCTAAAAATCCACCAGTGCTGGTCTTTCTCTTAGGATCTCCCTATTTCTTTCTCTTTGCCTATACTCTGATATCAGTCCTTGATAGGGAAGGCAATCTCTAGCCTGTAGTCCAAATAAATTCTTGGCCTCTTCCCATTCTATTACCTAATTATTTGCTCTCAATACCTAGGGTCTTTTGCCAGTTGTCTTTGATAAATTCCACCCCCCTCTTGCCTATTGTCTGTATCCCTAATTCAGTCATCCCTATTGAGCCGAATTTCCTTTCTCGATTCTCTTGTTGGCTTAGTTCTTAGAATACTTTCTGCTACTTTATGACTATAATATTCTATATGGCTCTTATTATTCTCCTTAAGTTTCTGTTTCTAAAATCCAGCTTTCTTCTTATTTCCTGAATTTCCCCACTACTTCATTATCATCGTCTTTCACTTTGAGTTATAACCTTCTGTTTGTGTTCTGTATATGAGCCTTAATTGTGTAGCTCTAAAATATCCATTCATATCAGGCAATTATAAACCACCTTATTCTATTGGAAGGATCAACTTATTCCACTTATCTTTTCCCTGTTTCCATCCAAGATAAATTAATATAACTATTAATTATTGTCCACAATTTTTCCTCTGGTTGAAATAAAATGCTTGATCTGTGCATAAAACAAAGGGGACTAAAATAATTTTCACTGCTTCTAATTTAATATTAATATCCATAAACAAGAGTTTCATGTTTCTCAGTTTTTGTTTTGTCTTTTGTTTAGTGTCTTCCCACGTATCCTTAACTGCTATAACAGAAGCCTTTTTAATCCATACTCCTACATACATCATCTTATTGTGCCCCCATCAATATGGGTATTGCTGAACCAATTCATGTGGACACATAATTTATGGGTATAACCTTTGTTTTAACTTCATTAATTTTATATACCGAAAAGGCTTGAAAATGTCTCAAATGTTGCACAACACTGAGATGTCCTTTTTCATTTATCAAGTACAAAATAATATCATCTTCAATAAAGCCAATTTTTCTTGATTACCATAGAAATTCTATGCTTGAATTTCTGAGTTCCTAATTTTCTTTGCTACTGGCTCTAAATATAAAGCAAATAACAAAGGGGGAATAGGGCACCCTTGCCTAGTTCTTCAGTTCAGACAAACTTATCAGAGAGGAACCCTCTCACATTAATTCTTGCTTCCGATCCTTCATATATCCTCCTAATTAACCTAATTATTGTATCAAGGAATGCAAATGCTTCCATTGCCCTACTCATAAAATCCCAGCTTACTCCATGGAGTGCTTTCTCTGCATCAAAGCCAAAAAACAACTGCAGTATTTTCTTACATTTTGCTTCCGTCTGGATCATCATTGTTCTATTAATACTGTCAAATGTTTGCTGCCCCTCCAGAAAACTACATATGCAAGACAATTCTCATGGCTTTCATCATTCTGACTTATTTTTCAAGCCTATTTGCTTACAAAACACTTGTTTATAGATTAAGCTAATGGCACTAATCCAGACATTCATCTTTGTAAAAATAAGAGAAAACATCTCATCTCCACATATAATATAATATAATATAATATAATATAATATAATATAATCAGTGCACTTGTACACCCCACCCCTACACCAGCAGCCACAGATCTCAACATGGAGAAAATGTAGAGAGGCTAGTGATGAAGTTGCTCTCAGCACAGAGCCAGTCTGTCCCTCTTTTGGCTCCTACCCCATTGGGTCAGGAATCCCTAGTATCAGAAACCCCCTCCTTTGGCAGTTCCACCTCTGACTCCACCCCAGGTCTCAGAGCCATTGGATCTGAGTTGTATGACTCTGTCTGCCTCTGATATGAGGATCTTACTATCCCAAGATCCGAGACTTGCTCTGAGATCTTCGATCCAGTGGGATCCAGAGAGCTCTCAGACTCCTTTCTTTGCCATTGGATCTGAGGTGCTGCATTTGACTCTGGGAACTTTGGAGCCATCTCTGCATCTCAGAGTGGTCAGTTTTGGGTCCGACTTTAGCCTCGGGTGGATATCCTCAGAGATGGAGAGACTATGAATCAGAGGCTTATTTTTTCTGGTCCAAGTCTTTATCTCTCTCCAGGATGGTCTGCTTTTAGGTTGCTGGAGAGAGCTTTATCTGTACCTCAAACTCAGATGATGCCTTCCCCTTTGGGTCCTATGTCTTTTTCTTCCCCATCTCTGATCCATGAGACTCAACTAGGTTACTCATACCAAAGTGCATGCTACAGGCTGTAATCCCACTTCACAATGATTGTTGTCTATTCTTTTCTTATCCCTATTCCCCTTTGAGATATGAAAAAAAAGCTTGAATGCTTTCAGAAAACACTGACTTTTAGCCCTAGGAAAAAGTGCACTGGCTGTCTTTAAATAAAACTAAAATATACACTATTCTATTAAATGAATTAAAGTATTCAGGCTGCTAGGGAAGCTACTATCTCTTATTCACTTCCAATAATTTCAAACTTTATTTTTTTCCTGTGCTGCTTGCCCTTGTACCTTTAAATGTTGCATTTCTCTCAGCAAATAATTCTCAATATTAATTGCTTGCATCTGTAGATAGTTCGTCTCCATGGAAATGTAGTCATCAATGAGAGAAGAAAAAAAACAGCTAACAACTCTGCAGATGCATGAAGGAACCTTTCACAATTTCACTTCACACAGAACAGAATGTACAACTGCTTTTAGTTGAAGAATTCATGACTCCTACTGAGAATTCACTAATGGAGAAAAACAAATTAATATCAGGGAGTGGAAATGCTTCCATTACCCTACTCATGAAATCCTAGCTTACTCCATGGAGTGCTTTCTCTGCATCAAAGCCAAAAAACAACTGCAGTATTTTCTTACATTTTGCTTCCCTCTGGATCATCATTGTTCTATTAATATTGTCAAATGTTTGCTTCCCCTCCACAAAACCACATATGCAAGACATTTCTCATGGCTTTCATAATTTTGATTTACTTCCAAGCCTATTTGCTTACAAAACACTTGCTTATAGATTAAGCCAATGGCATTAATCCAGGCATTCATCTTTGAAAAAATAAGAGAAAACATCACATCTCCACATATTATAATATAATATAATCAATGCACTTGGACACCCCACACCCACACCAGCAGCCCAGGATCTCAACATTTAGACTTAAACTTGCTTTAGTCCAGCCTTTCTTCTCTAATTTCTTGGCACTACAAAAGTACTTGTTTGCTTTAATATCTTTATCACATACAACAATTACTGAAAAGACTCCCCAACCCCCACACGTAAAATACCCCTAACTATATACTACACAAAACTGTTTTACTACATAACATGCAGTTTATATCACGAAACATTCATGCATATACTACTAAGAACAAAAAATAGTTTTACTTAATTACTTTTTTCTTTTAGTGTTCTTCAAAACATTCATGAAATAAAGTTGGGTATATACTTCACAGTCCACCCACATGTTTAACAAAGTCAACAAAAGTCCATTGGTTCATAGGTTCATAGGTTGGTACTAGGCTATCAGCCCTAGGGCCTATGCAAGCCTAGCCATAACAATTCCCTGGATATTTCTTCCCACAATATTTACTTCTCTGGACCCCTGTCTAGCAGGGTGACTGACATGATCCCCGGGGTGAATTTCCTATCTCCCATCCAATCATCAAGGTTTCTTTTGAAGAGGGTCAATGAGGTGCTCTGCTTGACATGTATGGGCAGTCTATTCCAGAGTATGGGGATTCTCTGGGTCAGGAACCTATCCCTCCAACATGTTTTGTTCATTGTGATGACAAGTTTTAGATCCCTGGAGCGTGTGGCTCTGAGGGATTGGGATTTCTTTAAGTGGAGCATGTCCAATAGCTCAGGGTTTGACATGGCCTTGTATGTTAAGCAGAGATCACCTCTGAGTAGACAATATGCCACAGAGTATAGCTGGAGTTTTTTTAGATGGTCAGCATATGGCATCTTCTTTAGGCCTGTGATTCTTTTAGTGAGGTATTTCTGTGGCCTTTCCAGCTGTTGAAGATGTCTTGTGAGGTACATGCCAAATGGGGCATTATACTTTATAATGGGTCTAATGAGGGATGAGTACAGTGGGACAATGACCTCCTTTTTTTCTGGATTAAAAGCCCTTAGTGATGAGGTGTGCCACATAGAAGGATTTCCTGACTGTTGTGGTGATGTGGTTATCGAAAGTGAGACCACTGTCCACCTGTGTCCCTAAGTCTCTCATCACACTTTTGATGTTTAGTGTCCTGCCACCTATGTGGTAATTCATGGATACATGTTTTTTTCCAAAGGGGATAACTATATATTTCTTGGCATTAAGCTTGAGCCCATGGCTCTGGCACCAGGCATCTGTTTCTGTAAGGCCCTTTTGCAGAATATCCACATCATTTGGGGATTCAATAATGGCTCCCAGTTTGCAGTCATCTGCAAACGTTGTTAGCCAGAATCCCTTAGTGTTGGCCTGTACTTCAGAGAAGTAGATGCCAAACAAGAGTGGTCCCAGGACTGAACCCTGAGGTACTCCACTTGTCACTTGTCTGGAGCTGGATTTGGAGTCGGCTACTTTTACAGTCTGGGTTCTGTCAGTAAGCCAGTTGGCAACCCATCGAGTGATGTAGGGATTTATGCCCGGCTTAGTAAGTTTATCTATGATTCCAGAGTGGGGGATGGTGTCAAAGGCCTTGGCAAGGTCCAGATAGGCTCTGTGGACCACCTTACCCTCGTCCACAGCTCTGGAGACTGATTCGAAGAAGTCAATCAGATTCAGGAGACAAGATCGGCCCTTCACAAACCCAAACTGGGTGGGGTCCAGTGTTCAAAGGTTGCCAATGTCTTTGTTTATAAGTTCCATAATAATGCATTCCATGCCCTTGCAGATCAGGCTTGTCAGACTGATGGGATGGTAGTTCCCGGGATCCAAGGCGGATCCTCCCTTGTGGTGCGGGATAACTGTAGCTGTGCGCCACTCAGTGGGTACGAAGCCTGAGGTGAGGCTATGATTAAACATGACACTTAAGTAAGGTGCCAGTTCATTTTGTAGTTCTTTCTCAGCCACTTTTTACTTGCAAAGCCATATTTCATAAATGTAACTGATGCTCTATAATCTCACATTCATTCAATAATATCAGTGTTGCTGATCTTTTTCATGTTCATCTTCATCTCCCAACAACAGAATCTGGTTCAAGTCCAAGGTACTCCTGATTCTTCTAGTCAGCTCCTGTACTTTTTTCTGTCTACCAATCATTTTCCTTTCGAATGCTGAAATAGGTTTCACTGTCAAAGTCACTCTGTGAGCTTTGCTGTCAGAAGAATGAGAAGGAGAGTTGAGTCCCCTTCTATTTGATGGCTCACTTTTCATTGGGTAAACATTTGTATTTTCCCTTAGCCTGTCCTAGCTCACAGATGTCTTTGATTCTTCAGCAAAAAAATGTTCTGAAGAGAGATAGATATAGCAGTTTGAATCTCACACCTGCCTCTCAACATTCCATGATTACTGGGATAAATTTGCTTCTCTTCTGCCTGGTGTACAGTGAATAATTATTTTCCACAAACTCTCTGCTGTCTTCCCACTTTAATACATTTCCCTTCTGCTACAGTGTTGTCTGGATCAACACTCTCTGCTGGTAACACCCGGCGATAAAGCCTGGTAACACCAGGCGAAAGCGCTTGTGGTTTTGAGTTTTTGTTTTATTAAACACGTTGTCTTTGGATTATTCCTGGTTTCGTTTTTAAACCTCATTGACGGTTTTGGACAGCTGGAGTATTTAGCAGCGATATTTTGCACTTGATTTTCAGTGGCTTTTCAGTGGCTCGACAGTGTTTATTCCAGGGAAGGTATCTTCTGCATCTTGCTTCTGGGTTTTTGGTTGCTGATATTTCTTACTCTCTGCTGGTATGACTGAATCTTTACTAACACAGGTCTTGGCACACGTGCATACACTCTATGTGGCCTTTCATTTAACTCATCCTGCTGTGGAATGCCAGTCCAGTTGCTTATTTGTACTTTTATAAAATTAATTTAGTTTGCTTCTTCCATTTTCTCCAGTATATCAGAAAATGTCAGGTTTTCTCTGTGTACTCTGTCTTCTAACTCTAACATTTTCTAAACAGCTCTTCTTGAGAATTCTCATACTCAGTTAGTTGTTCCTCTGTTTCAACCTCTGACTTTTGCAGTTTTATCAATTTATCTGAATAACTAGTTAAAACTTCTTCTATTCTTTTCAGCCTTTTGTTATTTCAGTTGATATACTCCTTCAATGTTTCTTTAATTTTAATCACCTCTGAGTATGTTTGATTTATAATTTCCTCTAAATTACTAGAAACATTCTCTTGTACCAAAGCTGAAGTCTGAACTGCTTTTTGCTGAAACGCTAGAGGATTTTTTCCAGTCAGTGTTTTCTCTTCACCTTTTCCAGTTGATTTTCTTTCATGTTCTCTAAATGTCTTCTTTGCTGGCATCCAAACAGTGTACCAACTATATAGTAATTGCATTTTACTCAAGCTAGCAGAATTACTAGCACTTATGTCTCAGTTTTTTTTCAGACAGGGAGAGCTAAAATTAATTAGTTGATCACTATTTTTTGGAAGTCTGTCTATCACAATCTCTTGATTAAATAAGCAGCATATTACTTAATATAAATATCTGCCACACACCTCAGCAAATATGGCAAATAGGAAAGATGTCTGTTTCATACTATATCATTAAAGTGTTATGGTGATAACACCAGAGAAGTTCTGCATTCTATACGACAACATCCAGATATAGTATACCTACAGGCATACTCAGATGCACTGATACACCCAAGTACCTCTTGCAGATGATAGCATTAAGGGAGTACAGGGCTTAAGTACTGTCACATATGAAAAAGTCTCTGGATTAATTCATCTACCAAGTTACCAAATAGTAAGTGAACAGTGTTCCTTCTTTGGAACAGGCTTCCTGTCCATGTGAAACAAAGTGCATCCATAACCCTATTCAAATGTAACTTGCACCAGTGGGTGGGAAATTGCAAATTTACTTCTGATTTGGAACTTCTGTCCCTAATAGACTGAGGTAGCCTGTGAAAACTTGATTTTTACAAGCTTATATCATCACTTTAAATTTCCTTGAGATATTGGCACATGCCTGTAATATTTTACCAAATCTGAGATAAGCCAGTTAAGGTTTAAAATGGCTCTAGGGCTGATAGCCTAGTAATCACCCATGAAAGTGTAAATAGTAAGTATGACCCTTTCCAGAGAATGCTCAAGTTTGGTTCTACACAAGCTCTTAGCTTATAGTTGATGAAGGTTATAGCTATCACTCACTCAATGCACATCTTAAAAAAATGTTCCAGCAAATCATTAGGAAGAGCCTCATATGATAAATAAAGTCAAAAGCAAATGGGAATACAAAAATGTGAAAACTGGAGGACATCTCAGCAATGTAGACAAGAGCAATCATTCATCTAGAACTGTGGTGAGTACTTGTTAATGAGGTATTAAATCATGTCATTGTTGTCACCATAGTGTAACCCTATTGGTATGAATACAAGTTATGCATCCAAAGATGGGCTGGGAATTCAATCTAATGTTTCTTATAAAAATTCTGCAACAAAAACTATCATAACTTTTCAAAATCAGCCCAACTTGTATTGTACAGTGAATATACAGTTTTTGAACTGCAAGCAAGTAAGCCCCCAGCAAACTGCCACGGATGTAGCTTCTTGTCTTTTGGAATCCATCCTGAATGGACCTTGGATGGTGTTATCTAAGGAATCATAGAAATATTTGATTTGCTTGACAAACCACTGAGAAATTGTCTACTTGCCTACTGGCCTATGCAACTTATATGGCACAAACAAATATATATATATATATATATATATATATATATATATATATATATATATATGATGACTTCTTAATTAATTTATTTATTTCATTTTTATTCTGCATGCTTCCTACAAGTTATCAGCCTTCCATGAACATTCAGTTAATTTGTTTCCCATAATGTAAGATGTGATCATGAAGGCTATCATTTTGTTAGCCATCTGGGGTGTTCACTGATTAAGGCTCTAACTCTGCCCCTTGCTGGCTAACACAGACACATGCATGGACTTTCAGAAAAAAAAATAACAAGCCTGCAAGCAGAAGGGGACTCTACTTCTCATTCTCCTCACAGTAAAGTTCATACAGAGACTTTGCTAGTGAAACCTTTTCTAATGTTCTAAAGGAAAATGCTTGAGAGACAGAAAAAGCACAGGATTTGATTAGAAGAATCAAACACTAGCTTGGACTTGAACCAAATTCTCCAATGAGAGATGTAAATGAACAGGAATAAAGCCAGTAGCACTGAAATCAGTGAATAAATGGAGGGCCACAAAGCATCACTCACATATTTGAAATATGGCTTTCAAAGAAAAAGTGGCTGAAAAAGACTGTACTTTTTTGACTTTGTTAGATTTCTGGGTGGACTGTATGGCCTGTACCCCACTTTGTCATTAATGTTTAGAAGGATATTAAAAGGGGGAAAAGTAACTGTAAGCAAAACAATCAGTGTTCTTATTAGTATTTCTATAAAGCATTTCATAATATGAACTGCATATTATATATAGTAAAGCAGTTATGTGTACTGTGTAGTCAGGGATATTTGAAATGCATTGGAAGTCTTTTCAGTGACTGTTGTATGTGTTAAAGATATTAAAGTAAATAAGTACTTTTTTAGTTGTAAGAAATATCGGCATTACAGTACAATAAGAGAGGAAAGCCTGTACAAAAGCAAGTTTAAAGTTAATATGTTGTGATCTTGGGCTGCCGGGGTGGGAGTGGGGTGTAAAAGAACACTGAATATATTGTTGTAGAATTCAGATATTTTCTCTTATTTTGGCAAAGATGACTGTCCTTGGCTTAAGCTATAAACAAATGTTTTATAAGCAAGTAGGTTTTAAAAATAAGACAACATGATGGAAGCCACAAAAATGCCAAGTTTCTTACATCTGCAAAGATATTAGCTTCTTTTATTTCTTCATTTGCAAATGTTCAGTGCAAGTCAAAAAGTCTGCAGCTAAATGCAGCTATACATTCTATACTTGGTGATATTTAAAGGCATTTTGAATGCAGAACAGGCTAAGGAAGATCTAAAAAAAATATATATCCAACATAAAAATGAGCCAACAAATAGAAGGGGACTTCTCATTCTTCTGGCAATAAGACTCAAATAGAGACTTTGCCAGTGAAATATTTTCCATCATTCCATAGAAAAATGCTTGAGAGAGAGAAGAAAGTACAACAGTTGACTAGAAAAAGCAGGTGCACTGCCAACTTGAACCAGAGACTGGCACTGGAAGATGGGGATAAACAGGGTGAAGACCAACAACATTGAAATAGAAGAATATAAAGCATCAATCACATTTCTGAAACATGACTTTGCAGGAAAAAATGGCTGCAAAAAGACGGTCTTTTGTTGACTTTGTTAAATTTGTGAGTAGACTGTAAAGCACAAACCCCACTTTATGTTATTAATGTTTAGAAAAACACTAAAAGGGGGTGATGTAACTGTAAGTAAAACAGTTTTTGTTCTTATTAACATTTGTATAAAACCTTTTATGATTTAATTATGTGTTTATGTTTATATATATATATATATATATATATATATATATATATATAGGTCTACTATCACAATGTGGAACAGGGGCAGCTGCGGTGGTAAAGCAGTTAGCATTGCCACCTCATAGCAAGAGGTACCCTGGTTCGATTCTCAGCTGGGGTACCTTCTGTGTGAAGTCTGCATGTCCTCCCTGTGGTCATGTGGGTTTCCTCCGGGTGCTCCAGTTTCTGCCCATATCCCAAAGACATGCTGTAGGTGGATTGGACACTCTAACTTGACCCTAGGTGTGTGTGTGTCTTCTGTGGAAGGTTGGGTGCCAGGCTGGCAACTTTACACTGTAAAATTGAATTGTTCTGCAGACGTTCCAGTGTGGTGACATCTAACTGGGAAAAGCCAAAAGGAGAAGAAAAAGACTATCACAATGTGGAATAGCAGTTACGCAAAACTGGAATGGCCAAATGTGTCTTTTCCAGTTTCCATAATACCATTCTGAAAATCTTTGAATGCACATTAGCAAATAATAGTGTACATTTGCTAATATGCATTCAACATTCTGATAACAGATCGCACTACTATGGGGATCAGGAAACTTACCCATTTCCTTACTGTAGTGCCATCTTGGAGTTGGAATATATAATTTGCAGGGGGTGTGGAGGTTGCAGCCCCCCACATGGGGGGTGCAGGGGGGATTACCCCCTGCAAAACTGTAAAAACTTGTGCTGTAGACATACAATTCATACAGCAGCTTCAGCGCAACTTCCTGAGGGTCTGACATTACCTCCTGTCATTTTGAATTTGTTCAAATGTGGACATCGATGTGATGATTTTCCACATTCTGTACAATTGGCATTACCAAAGTCAGATTGTCAGTTCAATCAAGTGAATATATATTTTTTTACTTTCAACTTTAAACTATATATATATATATATATATATATATATATATATATATATATATATATATATATATATACACATACACACATATGTCAGGTTTGTGTAGTATGTAGTCAGGGTATTTTAAAATGGGGGGACTCTTCTCAGTGACTGTTGTATGTGTTAAAGATACAAAGTAATCAAGTCCTTTTTAGTTGTAAGAAATATAGGCTTTACACTCTGTCAAGGGAAGAAAGGCTTGACAAAAGCAAGTTTAATGTTAATATGCTGTGATCTTGGGCTGCTGGGGTTGGTTGTGGGTAGGATGTAAATTGCACTGATTATACTATATGTAGAATTAATATAGTTTCTCTTATTTTTACAAGGGTAAATGACTAGATTAATGTTCTTGACTTAAGCGATAAAGAAAACAAAAATGACTTAAGCTATAAAGAAAACATAAGAAAAAGGCTCACTGACTAGAACTGTTTGATGTTAAGCTATAAAGAACTGTTTTTTGTAAGAAAGTTAAGTTGAATAATAAGACAAAATCATGAAAGCTATGAAAAAAGCTAAGTTTCTTACATCTGCAAATATATTAGCTTGTTTTTTTTTTTTTGTTTTCCATTAGCAAATGTTCAATAGGAGTCAAGAAGTCTGCAGCTGAAGGCAGTTGTATATTCTGTTCTGAGTGAAATTTATAAAGATTCATTGCTGACAACATTAATGTGGAGATGAGCTATCTGCAGGTGCAAGCAATTAATCTTGAGATTTCTGAGAATTCTTTGCTGAGGGAAATGCAGAATATAAAGGTACAAGAACAAGCAGTTCAATGAAAACTAAAGTTTGAAATTATAGGAAGTGGATAAAAGCAGTCTTAAAATGTTAATGCATTTAATACAACAGTGTATAGTATAGCTTTATTTAAAGACAGCCAGTCCACTTTTTGTTTAGGCTAAATGTTAATGTTTTCTGAAACATAAAGGTTGTTTTCACATCTGGGAATGGAATACATATGACAAAAGAACAAACAGAAATCCATGTAAGTGGGAACACAGGCTTTAACATCCACTTCATCATGGGTAACCTAAATTTTAACTTAGGTAATGCCTGTTGGTGCACATATTGATTTGGGGAATTATTCCTATCAGGAGGTTTAAACTTAATTTTTTGAAGATATACATAGTTTTGTGTGTTAGTTCCAAGTTAATACTGGATGGAAGTGCTCTGAAAATCTATTTTTTTGTTTGAGTGTTTTCATTAAAACAAAAAGTCTTGAAAAATATGACAGAGGTTCATATAAGGATGGATAATTCTTGCCATTGCGCTCACCTGTGCATTATGTCATTGTCTTATATGTGACAGGACAAGACAGACATGTAATGTGTGTGTATGTGTATATGTATGTGTATGTACCTTATCAGGTGGATGGCTTTGTTGTTACACCTTACACTGTTGTTAGTATTGCAGTTGCTGTTTCCTGTTTAAAAGAATGTGTACTGAGTTGCAGTACCCAAGTCCCCAATTGTGTACTTGATTTTTTGGTACCTTTCTCTGATGCACATTCTTACAGGTATTGACATACTTACAGTGATGCTGCGACGTATAGACACTAAACATACAGACATACATATGATTGTCTTATGATTTAAACAAGCAGCTTGAAGACTTTGACAAATATTTGAGGAAGTATAAAGCGTTGCAGATGGACAATGTTTTCCTTGAAAGGTCACTGGAACTGAATCAAGTACCGAAGGGACTGAGAGTGCTTAAGGTAACTTTTGGGTTTGAAGACAAGGAACTTTTTAAAGATTTAATAGACATTTATGATAATGATGGCAAACAGCTTATGAAATTAATTATTAAAAATAACAATAACAAGTTGTGTAAATTGAATGATACACTGTCCAATTTGGACAGAAGTATAAGAAAAGACTTATTGTTTGAGTCCAACAAGCATGGATTTGTAACATTTTGTTAGACATTAATAGATATGTCAGCAAAGGGTTGGATGGTAAAAACAATAAGTTGCGTAGGGACACTGAAGATTATGCTAATAACAGAGCTTACAACCATTTTAGAGAATTTAAACGTCAATTTAGGACTAACAATCAGAATTCTGATAACATTGTGAATGTGGTTAACAATGTGGGTGATATGACTGATGAGGGAACCAAACCCAGGTAACAACAATAATTATAGAAATGTTCAGGATAGGCAAACTTTTTTAGAGGAACAACCAGTGAGAAGATCGGAATGCTTAAAGGGGCGTTACCAAGGACAAAACTACTTTACGAACAACTACAGGAACAGGTTCAGGCAGAACCAACATTATTAGTAAAGAATGACCAATATAGTTTTGAGCAGGAAGGATATACAAATAAAGAAGTTGAGGAAGCTAGTTTTGAACATGTGAATAACTATTCACACAACTTGGAAATGGATGTTAGTGACAATGGCGTTTTTAATTATGTTTTGGCTTTTGACAATAATGACAATCTTAGTACAAATCAAGTGACACACAATTTAGAATTTACAAACATGCATTGTGAAATTATTACTGAAGGAGGTTTTTCAGTTTATAATTATTCAGACAAAATAATAAATGAAAATTATTTGTCACTTTTTAAGAAGGGTTTTAAATTCATCCCTACTTTTAAGCTTGATGTAGGTAAGATTTTATTGAGTTTAAGGCTTTATACAAGATTGTTAAATTTAAAAATGTTTTTTCACAATCAAGGTGATACATGGAAAAAAGAATCGTCCAGTTTTACTCTTAAAAGATCTAGCACGTTTGTACCACCAGCTAACCTCATGATTCACCTATTCGAGATGTTATGTTATGTACAAGTAAGAAAAGTTTTGAAAACAAATGATATATTTAATGAGAATTTAACATCAGCTGAAAGATTTTGTCTAAATGAAATATGTACCAACAACAAATACAGAATTATGAAACCCGATAAGGGAGGGGGGGTTGTTATTATGAGTAAGGATGATTACAAAAACAAAATGATGCATATGCTCAATGATGAAGCCACCTATACCAGAGTCTCTAGATATGATATGATTAAGGCATACACAAAAATTGACTGGCAGCTGTATGAATTCTGGATGGATGGTTTTATTAATAAGGAGGAATATGATTACTTGACAGTAACATATCCTGTCACACCGAAAATATTTGGTATACCCAAAATACACAAAGAAGTTTCTAATCCTCCACTCAGACCCATAGTAGCTGCAAAATTATCAAAACTGGAGACTATAGCACATTATATTGATATCAATTGTAAAGAAGTATTGGATAACATCAATTATATTTTAAAAGATTCGTGGCATTGTCTTGAAATACTGCATGAGTATATGGGCAAAATTTCTATGGACACATATTTGGTGACAGATATTAATCTATTTTCAGTGATACCCCATGATATAGGGCTTGAGATGTTTGAAAATAGTCTTGTTATGTATGGTAAACACCATACGGTGAAAAGAAAGTTATTAACTGACCTTATGGAGATGGTACTCCACAACAATTTCTTTCAACAAGATGGTGAATATTTTAAACAGAGTTCAGGTGTTGCGATGGGAGCTAGGTGTGCTCCAGTATACGCCAACTTAGTTTTAGCTAAATGGGAGCAACAATATGTATTGAGTAGTGATTTTTGGTCAAAAGTGGTGTTATATGTAAGATATTTGGATGACATACTATTGGTTTGGAAAGGAAAGAAGGAAGAGATGATAGCATTTATAGACTATTTGGGAAATACAACTTCCTTTTTGAAATTTACTTACAACATAGAGGTGGACAAATGCGAGTATTTGGATTTAAATATTTACAAAAACGAAGGAATTATTGAATCCAATATAGTTCGTAAAAAAACATTTTCAAATTCATATCTGCATTTTAAAAGTTGCCACCCATATTTTCAAAAACGAAATCTGGTGAAAGACCAAATGGTGAGAATGTCAAGAATTATTAGTGAGGATCTTGTATTTACAAATGAGTTGAATTTTTTATGTACTATGTTTACCAATAGAGGTTACCCAGATTATCTTATAAACAGTATAAAAAAAGAAATTTTGAACAAAAGGAAAGATAATTTTAGACCTATTTTAAAAGTTGGTAAAGTTGAAAATGGTAACAAGGCAACTACGAACAAAAATATGACATGCTCATTTACCTTACCATTTAATGACAGTACCAAATATGTAACAGAAGTGGTAAAGGAAGCATGGGACAGAGTTTTTAGTAACGATCCAGATATGATGGAAAAAATAGGAAAAGCACCCACAATTGTATATAGTAGGGATAAAAATTTAAAAGACATTTTTGAGTACGAAGAAATATACAAAAGGTCATGTATGAAAAAATGTGGCTTTTGTAAAACTTGTAAATATATAAATGATGGGCCTTATGTTGCTATAAAAGGATTTAATAGGACTATCAGATGCCCAGGTTATGTAAATTGTAACACTAAGCAAGTGATCTACATAGCCACATGTCTGTCCTGCACTGCATTTTATATAGGTAAGACTATAAGGAAACTTAGAGAGAGAATTAATGAGCACAATAGGGACATAAGGAACAAAAAAAAACAACAAATGCATTGTATATGCATAGTATAACATGTCCAGATTTTAACAAATTTTTGTTTTTTGTGGTTGACAGAGTACCTGAAACATGTGTCAAAGAAGGAGATGTAAATAATCTTTTGGAGATGAAAGAATGTTTATGGCAATTAAGATTAAATGCTAGTAGCAAACCAGGCATTAATGAATACATCTCCATTAGTAGTTTCCTGAAAATGAAATCTTATATTATTTAATTGTGATTTTATGTATTATATATGTTAGGAACTGTTTTTTCTTTTAAAATACATATGGTTACGCCACACGGTGGTATTAACATCATATTGACCATTTTATATTATTTCCACAATAGTACTTGATACATTTTTATTAACGTAAGCCTTTTTAAAATACATATCTCATATATTTTATATACACAATTTTTATATACTGGTACAATTTTAACATACTTATTTAATGTATATTTATTTATATCACATATTTATACAAACCTTTTATAAAAATATATTGTAGTCATTTTATTCAGTCAATAGTACATTACAAGATATTTATGTTCTTTTATATATACCTAACATTCATTCATTTTTTATTACAAATTGATTTTTACCTTGATATCACCCTTTTAGCTACAAATGAGAAGTTTTACTATGTATAAAATGAAGGTGTCATTACTTTTAAGTGTTTAATTTTCATGCACAATCAATTTTACTACTAATTGAAGTCAATTTAGTTATTAGTATATAAGGAAGCTGCTCCTTTGATTTTGTACTCTGATGAAACCCAGCAAAGAGTTGGGTGAAAGCGCTCAGTGGCTATTATGTTCGTTTTATGTGTATTAAATATTAGAGTGATTCAGTGATCTGGTGTTGCTTTTATTTTCATATACATATGATTGTAGCCTACTTTCCCCTTCAACATCTTCTGTTATATGCACCTTAGGTGCACCGCATACACACACACACACACACACACACACACACACACACACACACACACACACACACGGCAGTATGGTCACCTTTGGTGATGTACCTTGCCTACAGTAGTCTGGTGCTTAATTTTAGTCTGTAACCATCTAGATGTGTTCATTTCTGTAGGATACATATGTGTATAATGTTTGGATGAGGATATTGTGGTCATGCTATGTATGATATTCCATCTGGATTACTGGCCTTTTTCCTGTTGTGTGCTGTGCTTTTGTAATGGGGCAACACCATATGAGCATCATTGCTTTATCTATTAACTTCAGTAAATGTGGCTTGTCATGACTCAGAGTTGTGAGCTAGCTGCTGATATGCCTCCTAAGCTAGAATATATGGCTGCAGCCATGTCACCCATGCCTAGTTGTTCTTGCCCTTGTGTCCTCCTGATCATCCTGTGACAGCTCGGATAGCTCCATGTCAGTCATCTGGGGTTCATAAATTAGGCCACCCATGCCTAGAGTTGGCAGGCCACCTTATCTTATTGTTAGCACATTGTGCAGCATGGAACAGAGTGAGATGATCTATGATGTCTTTTCTGGTGTGCATTGCAGTGCACCCCTGGATGTGCCCAGATATCTGAATATTGCTTTCAGCAAGCCAAACACAACACTGTTTTGTGTTGCAGTGTGTGCTCTGTTGTATGCATACTTAGCAGACATTGATGGGGCTCTGCATGGTGTCATAAGCTGAGGTTTCAGTGGACAGCCACAGTCTCCTGTTTGCAGAAGTTAAAATACACATTTATCCCCCTTGCTTACTGTTGACAGGTCTAGAATCTGATTACATCATTGCAGTGTACCTCTGGATATGTTCAGACATCTGAATCTTGCTTTCAGCATACCAAAAACAACATTCAGTGGTGTTCTATGTCACAGTATGCACTCTGTTGTATGCATACTCAGCAGACATTGATGTGGTTCTGTATGGCATCATAAGCCAAGGTTCCAATGGATAACTTCAGTCCCCTGTTTGTATAAGTTACAACACACATTTAATCCCCTTGCTCACTGTTGACAGGTCTAGATTCTGATTACATCACTACTGTAGTCTTGTACTTACCAAGTAGGACCCCCTCTAGAATTTTACCATGTAGCAAGGTAGCCCTCAGACCACTTTCTCTTCATATCGCTGCATCATGCACACTACTGGGGTGTGTTGCCGTGATATTGATAATGAAGCCATTTGAAGAGCACACAACCTGACAATTGAGCAATGGCCACCTCTTTCTATTGATATAACATTCAGCATCATCTGATGCTGGGGTTTTGATTGGTACATGGACACAGTCAATTACTGCCAGGAACTGTCCCAGAATGTGACTAGCAGCTGCCAGGGGAATTCCTACAGCATTATCCATATCTCACTGGAATGTCCTAGAGACCAGTATACCCAAACATGGACACACTTTTGTTTCAACTGGGACTGGGTTACCCACAGACTGCATGCAGATATATTTGGTGCACACAACTTGTACCAGCTCTCTTTCTAACCTGTACCTGTCTATGATTTCCTGGTTAGAGAAAGATGGCCTAACTGAAGTCTGGCTCGGTACCCTGCTGGCTGCCTTCTGGTAAGCATTTGCAAATCATCATCTAGTACAGCTTGTAGTACCCCAGCCTGCTGTAATGCAGTAACTGCAGCTTTCCATTTTCTTTTTGTAATATTCTACAGAGTCCAGAGGATTGCTGAGAAATTCTAAGGAATTTTATGGCAAAATTACAAGCACATACAGTGCCCACTGAGTGCTTTCATAAAATTTCTGGTGTACTGCTCAGTTGCATTCCATTCTCATTGGAAATACCAGTTGTTTTTTGGAATCCAGCAGACATGAGCAGAGGCTGCACTTATCTTACACTGTATGAATTATTACTTGCATGTGTCACTCTATTCATTATGGGATTGCATCCATCCTTACATTGCCAATGTCTTCATTTGGTGCACTGTGCTATCCACAACTTTCTTTTGGAATCCATCTCATTGTATTAGTGATTTGCACATAGTGTAAGGGGCATTATTTTTCTGAAAAAATAATGTAATAGTGTGCATTTTAAAGCTTCAGAAACAGAAACAAGGGCTACAAACAAGAAAATAGAACATTCTCAGTCTAACAGCTATTTTTTTCCAGCTACTTTTGATAATGTCTCTACTGACAGAACTTCAAGCAGAAAACACCAGAGCTGCCAACTTCCCTACAAGTTCTTGACTTCTTATTTCTTAATGATTAACTTCACAATCCCCTTTTTCTAATTTCATGTTTCATAGACTATGTTACTATTAAGCATACTATTAAGCATAACAGAACTACAATATTACAGTTTATGCAAGAACTCTCTTCACGTCTTCCCTTTTCCCTCAGCACTGTGGCCATGGAGTTAGTATATATACTTATTTTATTTCCATTTGATATCTGGGAAAGTCGACTGGTCCATTAAACCTTTTCAGTCATGACCTGGTTACCAAAAGTGGTAAAATACAGATATCAAACAATATGAAGATGCATAAGAACAAACAGTTAAATGCATGCAGTACAACAATACTCATTTAGTTATTTCAGTAAAACATTTGTAAATGTTATTTACATATATACAAATACATATGGTGCCTATGGTAAAACATGCAATAGAAAGATAAAAGTAAATACAACTAAGCTAATTTACAACATTACCCGTTGTCTTAAAAGTATGTACAAGCAGATTCAGAGTGTAAGTGTTCTCTAAGGGCCTTTTTAAAGGTTTCTATATAATCTTGATTTTTGATGTTTGAGGACAAGTGGTGCCAGGTTGCTGGCCCTAATCTTGAAAAGACCCTTTCACCTACTGTGTTTTTTTAAAAAGTGGGCATAAAATTGATAAGCAGTTATCCTGTGAATTTCTCAGTTCACATACAATCCCTTGAATGAGAAGTTTCCTCTTTAATGGGGTGTCAGTATGCTTATTTTATTACACTGAGTAGCTGTGAAAAGATAGGTAGCCCTGTCATTCACTGTGAGTCAGTTTGTGCTTTCATCAAGTTTACAGTGATGTAATAAAGGGGATGCTGGCAGTATAGACCTACAGATTTTATTCTCTACCATTTGTGTTCTATGGGAATTATGGGCTGAGTGTGAGATCAGAAAGAGAAGCTCATATTCTAATTGAAGTAATTTATTTATTTTATTTATTTTACATTTGTTGACTGGGAGTAGTCTGTCTGAGCTATAAATAACCCTTTTTCAGCAGAGACCTGGGGAGAAAAGCTCCACATAAAGGGTATAAATACAACAAAAGAAATTACAGAGATAATTACAATATTTGCTGGTATTAACAACATCGTGCAGGTTACACAGTGCAAACACAACAAAAGCAATTACAGAGATAATTACAATATTTGCTGGTATTAACACTGTAGAAGTTACAAATATTTAAAGGTAATCATTTCTAACGCAGGTATTCTTATAGTAAACAGACTGTTAGTTCAGCATAATCTGTAGTTACTTACTAGAGCTGATTGAGGGGAGGATAGTATGGATTAAGCTAAAGGACAGGAAAAGCTGAGCAGAGTGAAAGCCAAAGTAAGAGACAGTGGTCAAATAAGAGGCAGTTTATATGTGGAAGGACAGTTTATGGGGGTTGTGTACAGTGACAGGACCAGGGCATTTTTAAGAATTCCTTTGTAGCCAAATTTGTATTTTTTGGGTTGCGTTATTTGCCTGATTTGGAATGGAAGCTTGTTCCAGGCAATGGTAGGATGATAGCTATGAAGGTTACTACCAATTTGTGTCCTAGGTTTGTGGATAAATAGTAAGAGCTGTGAAGTGATCGAATTGCGGAGTAGTGGGATATACAGGAGGATAGGCTAGGGCAATAAAAAGGTTGATATAATATAGAATGTATAATCTGGAACTGAGAAAGAAGAAGCACATTGGGTAGTTCCAGCCAGGTTAAGTGTTTAATGAGACATAGTGGTGAGTTTTAAAAGTATCTTGGGCAGAGAATCTAGCTATCTTTTATAAGTTGAGTTGAGCTTTGCTAGAAGTGTGGTGTTGAGGTATGTAAGTATTTGAGAGCCATAGAGAAAACTGGGTAATAGGTAGGTATGAGATAGGGGTACCTTAGATTTGTTGGTGAGTACTTTCTATTTAAATAAAGGAGGCCTAATTTGTGATGAGTCTTCCTGATGCAGTTATTGATGTGCAAATCAAATTTAAATTGGTCATCTATAGCGACACCCAAGAGTTTGGTACTGGCTTCAGCTGCTATTGGAGTTTTGTTGAGATACATTATAGTAAATGTAGATTTGAGATGAGTAAGAGTTTTGGGGAGAATGAGAAGGAGTTTGTTTTTTTAGGGTTTAGGATAAGTTGGTTGGTGGTAAGCCAAGATTCTACTGATGTTAAAGCAGCTTGAGTCCGAGAGAGGAGATCAGAGGAGGAGTTAGAGATAGTGATTACTGTGAAGTCATCTGTATATTGTACAAGAGATGACTGGGGAGAAGTATAGAGTAGATTTGTAAAAATATTAAATAGCAGTGGACCAAGGATGGAGCCTTGGGGTATACTCATTGTTATAGGGAGAGAAGGGGATAGTGCAAAGAGCCACTTCACTGATTGTGATCAGTCTGTGAGATAGCTGGAAAACCAGGTGATAGTATCATCAGAAATTAAGATTAGCTAGTTTGGTCAGAAGTAGAGTGTGTGAACAGTATCGAAGGCTTTAGAAAGGTCTAAGAATAGGCAGGAGACAAGTTTGTTGCTATCATGAGCAAGGGATATAGTGTTAGTAAAGGAGATAGGTGCAATGGTTGTACTGTGTTTTGGGCGAAATCCATGCTGGGTAGGATTCAGTAGATTTTCTTGTAGTAAATATTGAAGTGTCTGCTTGTGTATATATTTTTGAGAGGGGAGACAGGATGGCTATAGGTCTAAAATTAGAGATTTCATGTGAGTTACCTCCTTTGTGGATAGGTAGTGAGTAGAATTCTTTCCAGATAGATGGAACTTTAGATTCAGTAATAGAGCGGTTAATGAGAATAGAAACAGGGAGGGCAAGAGTATCAGCAGCAAGCTGGAGAAAGAAGGAAGGAATATTATCAGCAGAAGTGGAGAATGGTTTTAATTTGGTGAGTAAGGATTTAATATAAGTAAAAGATACAGGTTGAAAAGAAAAGGGGTTAAAGAGGTCGGGACTTGAGGGTAGGACAGAATGATTGGTGTCTTTTGCTAACAGGGGATCTGTTTTGACCATCTTAGTAACAGTTTCTATAAAGAAGGTATTAAAGATAGTGGCAGTGTCTTCAGATGTGTTGTTTGGGTAGGAATTGGGGGTGGAAGGGTTACCAGGGTGCAATATTTGGTTGATTGAATTCCAGAATTTTTTGGGATTAGATCTTAGGGCCGTAGGAGGGTTAAAGTAAAATTCCTTTTTATCTTTAGCAATTTTTTTTGCGGTTTCTAAGTTCTTTATACTTCTGCAAGTCAGAAGAGAGTTTATACTTTATCCAGGATTTCCACAACCCGTCCCTATTTTTCATTAGGGAGCGGGTTGTTTTAGAGGACCATGGAGATATTTTGGATTTTATTCTAACAGTTTGAAGAGATGCAAGGGAGTTTAATATGTCAAGAAAGATTGTGTTAAAAGATTGGACTGCTTCATTTAGAGTAAGTTCCTTAAGGTGGCTCCAGTTAATTCTGGAGAGAAGGGGGTTAAAAGTTTCAGGGGTGAAGTTAGATAGTTTTCAACAGATAATGTATCTGTGAGGTCTGGTGAAGTGAGGGGTGAATCTAGTAACTTTTATAGCAGAGTGATCACTAAGGGAGTTAGATAAGGTTTTAGGGTTGTGATATCTGGTGGGGTCTGAGACTAGTATCCAGTCAATTAGAGTACTAGGAATTTGAGAGTTTAAGTGTGTAGGTTCTGATATATGTTGTGTACAGCCATACAAGTTAACGTGAGAGGGTCATTTAGAGCTAGCCAATTTATATTTACATCACTAAGGAGGATAATTTCATTTGAGTAGTATCCAAAGAGGATGAAAGCTTCAGTGTTGCAGAGAAATTGAATCCTGAAGTAAAATATTTGATTTGCTCTGTAATGTTAGCAGTACTTAATTCCTGAACTACATAAATGGAGAAGACCTGCAACAGTCAAGCATGACCAGTGAAGAAGGTTGGAAAGTGGCAGTGAATCAAGTGACGGCAACAGTTAAAGTGACACCCCAACAACATGTAGAAAACAGGAAAAAGGGAGTTGATGATGAGGTGTAAATACCTCATGCAGAAAAGGTGATGCAGATTAACATTAATCCACAGAAACGTAAGGTTCCCTAAGGAAACCAGTAGAATCACACTCTGTACAGGTCTTAACCTCTTAACCTCTGCTGGCACCAAGCAAAGGAACATAACATAAGGGTGAAGTCAACTCTACTGAGGACAACTGAAATACAATGAAACCATTGTCCTAGCAAAAGTTGTATGATAAATTTATTATGTATGTAGTGTTTATTTTCACAAGTTATTGTGATGGAAAGAAGACCACTGTTATTTTAGAAGTGATGTTCCATTTTACAGATTTGTTCTTGCTCTGTCAGCAGCTGCTCCTTTGCTGTTGTTGCCTTGTTATGCCTAAAAAATCAAAACTCATTCTGAACCATAAATCATAATTTCTATTACTACAAGCAACAATGTACATGAGTGCACTGGAGAACAACTCAGTCAATTTATCACACATTACTACTTAAGGACTTTGACCACAAATTGTCCATTGCTCACAAAATACTAAAATAAGGTGTATTATGTAGAAAGCTGTGGCATACTTCATTCGACTACAACCATTACACATGCAATACTATAATATAATTTGCCTGTGATGTGTGAAGGGTCCCCGGTGAAGGAACACAGCTATATATGTAACACGAGGAGAGTACATGGCCTCATTCTTCACATTCTTCTAGGAAGAACCCATTCATGGTGCATGGCATCATTCTTCAAATTCTTCTAGGAAGAACCCATTCATATAGCAACAGCTCATATAACATATCTACATATTCATATATATCCAGCATTGAAAAAAATACAGCCAAATTTCTCACGCATGCAATTTGAATGATTCGCTACTGCTTCATATCAGGTAACAGTACGTAGCACATTGTGATCTTTGCCCTCAATCAGCAGTGATGATATCTGAGGACATTTAGTCCTGAACAGAACAGTCTCACTATGTTCTGCATTTGAATTAACTAGAGACTGCTGGTCACAGTAGGTCTGAAAATATGCCAACTAGAAATATAGTGTGATAAATACATTGGCTTTCTAGAGCTATTTTTGTGTTGATGTAGTTTACAACAGCTCTGTTCAGATGACTGCATGTTTGCACTGAATTTGCATTTTACACAAAAGACACAGCATAGTCAGAATCTAGGATTCCTCATTTCTAATTTATAAACTGTAAATTAAGAGGAAAGAGAAAAAGTGACAGGATTTTGTGTCACAAACAAGTTTGTAAAATAGTGTGGATTGCCATTAATCTAATGAATAAGGGCTAAATAAAGTGAAATAAATCACTTTTAAATTTCTGTGACTGACAGCACATGACAGCAGCAGGACATAGAAATAGAAGGCACTGAGTGCTGATACACAAAATTCCTAATATCTGTCCTTGTTCAGACCCATCTGTCACTGGTGGAGTGTCACATAGCTCTGAAGCTGTCCACAATGATTGTACTAGCAATTCTACAGGGATGTTTAATATTTGATATTTCTCCCCTTGTTTTGTCAGACCTTCTCCCTGTAATTTGTTTGATCCACTGCTTCCTCTAACCTTACCCTGACCTTTCTATACAAATCCATTAGTCTGTGGTCTTGTTTTTTTTTGTATAACTCATCACAAACTTAGCAGTATTCTACTCAGGTATTACAACTGGCATTGTGGTTTTGTGGGTCTGATTATGTCATAACATATACAGCTTGCCAGTAATACTGATGAATGTTTCTGTTTCCTTAGTAAGAATACTTACTATTAGTTGATAGTCTGTATTCTATATCTGTAATATTACAGCAACTGCTGTAATTACAAGCAGTAGTGTATTTGTGTATACCTGCTGTTAGTTTCTTCTCCAGCATTTTTGCCATGCTAAAATTAATTTGTATACATACCTGCTCCAATATTCTAGTTATGCAGCAACCATTTCCCTAGGTTACTTCAGCTAAAAATTCAATACATCGTCTGGATTTGCTTGTAGAGCAACATGTAATACATTAAATAAATAAGCAAAAAATATAGTATTTTCAAAGGTCAGTAGTGATACCATTGTGGTATAAGGTGAAATCCAGTCTACAACTGAGATACAAATTTAGATCTTGTTGAAGATAATTCAATTGCAAACAGTATTTTACTTTCTCAGTATCTCAACTGATGGCAAATATTTTGTAATCTGCAAGTCAAAACTGAGGCAATATATTTTTACTTTACCAAAGTTATTTGGAATCATTAAACACTGCTGATTACTCAGCACATGGGCAGTGCTAAAAAAGTTCAGTAAACACAAGGGGTAGAATTCTTAAACAGCTTCAGATTATACAGTGGCAAGCTGCATGGCAAGGGTCAGTGCACGGGGTATGGGTGATTCAGAGAAACAAGTTGGGCAAAAGTGTAGTGGCCTGACTGTACATTATACAGTGTATGCAAATTACTTCATAAAGAGATGTAAATGAAGCCACGTAACCAAATGAACAGTAATGACATGCAAATGTAGGTAGGCAAGAGTGCAGCAATTCTTAGCCATATTTGCAGCAGATTGTGCGTCTCACTGAGCAACTGTACAAAGATGCATGGCATTTGGAAAAGTTCAGATCTGAGCATTGTAAAATAATAGTAATCACAGATGTTTATGCTCATTACTACATACCAGTTCTTATTGTGGCTGGGCTTGGCCAAGTTAAATGTGAAAGCAGACCATGGCAATGGCAAAGGCACAGCAGATAATGCACTATAACATAACTGACCAGCAGATAATTAACTACTTCCATGTAGATCATGACATAATAAACAGTCTAGCAGACACGTATCACTCACATGCTGAATCTAGGGTTTGGGTGATGTTCCTGTCCCTGTAGAGGCCAAGGTATGTGTAACCCTTACTATCTTCAATACTGGGAACTTTCAGTGGCAGACTGGGATAAATTTTAGGCATATCACAGACATCTGCTTCACAAATACTTAAGTTTCTTGACAACATGCTTCTGGTGTGGAAAAACCTACTTGTTTCTTAGGACAGCAAAAACAGAGCCACCACTATTTTTGGCTTCTGTAACATTGCCTGTTTTCTTGAAGCACTGAATGCCATAGACTGCACACATATTGAAATAAAAGCCCCACCAGGCCCCACTCACAGATATATGTAAACAGAAAAGGCTAAAATTCTATGAATTACCAGGTAGTTTGCAATGCAAAGAGGACTATCTGCAATGTGTGTATGCAACATCCTGGTGATTCTTATACATATATACATCTTTGTTGTCACTTACAGTGAGCTAACTTCCCATAAGGTTGCCTGGTTGATAAGTACAGGCTGATTTTGTGCAAACAGCTTCTAATACCCCCAAATGTTTTCTTATGTACTGCAGGTAATGCTGCATACCTCCTGTTCTCCTGTCTCATGACTCCTGTCTGCAGTCCAAAAACTGTGTTTGATATGTAATGCATCACCACTCATACTGAGATCCAGAAAGTCATCAAATATATATGTGGTGTGCTGAAACTATGCTTATGCTACTTTGACACATTTGGTGGGACTATGCAGTGTAATACTTCCCTTGACACAGCCATTTGGTTTTTGTCTGTGCCATGCTGTAACATGTGGAAACAGGCTGTTCAGCCTTATCATTTTGCTGTATTAGGACTTTTCCTAGACACCTGAGCAGCAGCAGCAGTAGAGGACAATGATATGGAACAGGATGAGATGTGTAGGAAGATCCCTCTGGGCAGTGAAGGGTGCCATACACAACAGCACAGTTGAAGCAGGGACATCAATTCAAAATTACGGGCTATAGAAGTCATAAAGTGACAGAGTCACACAGACTGAACATGATGCATGCAATTCTAGTACTAGGCTATGCTGCCAGTGCATGGTCTTGTCACACTATACATCAGATATCACCTCAGTACAACACAGGATGGAGGATGCTGTGGATCAGAGTTACCGTATTTCCACTTTACGACCTAGCCAGTTTGCAGTTGAAGGGATGCCAAGACTCATTGTCTGTTATGACAAGGATGAGGTACCACTGTATGACCTGGTCCTGGATGCAGTCTGCTGTCAAAGGGTGCCAGGGCTCATGATTTGCTGTTACAGGGATGGGGTAACTCTGCAAGATCTGGACCTGGATGCAGATAATCATGCATGCAAAGGTCATGGTACACAGCCACCATGAGTATGTACAGTTAAGGCTTCTATACAGAGCACAAGCAGAAACCTTTAATTCAAAGTAGTAAGGAATGATGATGATGATGAAACAGGGGGGAAGCTCAAGAAACAAGGAGAGACTGGGATTTTGGATGTGGATCCTTAAGGAGAATAACAATAACTATATCACCTGGTATATGTGGGGAATATCTACTTAATGAGGGACATTGCTAGTCTTCCTCCAGTATTAGGCAATGTGTCAGAGCTTTTTTTTTTTAAAACAAGAAATATCTTTATTAAATTATCATCCTTGAAATAGGCAATCTTACAGTTATATAAATGAAAAAAAAAACATATTGACATAATTTTAGTGACAAGCATTATACATCTCAAACCATATTGACATAAATTTAGTTGCAAACATTATACATCACCTATAATCTATCTAGTCATTGTCAAGCATTACATAGCTCATTCAAATTCTGCCTTCTTTTAAACCTTGCTCCTCCTCTGCATATATTGTTACCACTATTCACATTTTTCTATGTAATTTGCTCCTACCATTTTCTAAAGATTCCAGTTTCAGCTGTTTATCTCTGTTACTATATTCTATGCTATACTATATTCACTACTTCTAGCACAGTTGGTTCAGACTTTGATTTCCATTTTCTACTAATTGCTTTTTGGCAGCCACCATAATTAAATTCAGCAAGGGCTTACTATATCTTGGCAATTCTGATTCTATATCATAGCTCAAAAAATAATTTCCTTATTTACACTAATTTGCTCACCCAGTATCTCTCACAGAATAGTCTGCAGGGAATTGTTAAGGTCTGCCAACTCCTTACACTCACAAAAAATATGTTCCCAATTATCTCTTTCTTCCCCGTCACACTTCCAATATTTGCTGTCTACCTGAGGAAAAATTATTTGGATTCTACTTGGGATATAAAATACATTTGTAAACACTTCCAAATAAAGATTCTAAATTTTATACACTTTGTTGCATACTTGGGAGACATACATATATTCCTCATTGTTTCTTTGTGAATTGCTTATCCAGTCTCTCTTCCCAATCCTTTCTAACCTCATCCTTCATCAACCTTCATCAGGTGTCAGAGAAAAATACTTTAAAAGACCAAAAGCATAAGGTTCAGTTCAGGTATCTTTATTCTTGCGCAAGGAGACAAAAATGCAGTTACAGAGTTTGTCTGACTAAATCAGGAAGTGTCACAGTTATTATACCTTTCTTTCAAGACATTGCCCACTACGACTGACGTAGTAGATCACCAGTTCACAATTCTGTTACTTTACAGATGTTTCTCACATTTCTAGCTGACTCTTCAAAGTTTAAAAAAAATATTTTTTTTAGTAAACAGGATGGCCTTGACGACCACTGGTCAGTTATAACTTTATTGCTTTGTGATGTTACAAGTCTAGGTACTATGGCTAATTCAAGCACAATGCAAGTACAGATTTCTGAAGCAGTTCATTGTTTATAGTATCTAACTATCTTGCAGCTTATGCACTTTTTCATTAGCACGAACAGAGCTTATTGTTCATAATGCATGGATCTACAGAAATTATTATTATTCTCCATTTAATTTCCTGACCTAGCAGAAAATCACCTGCTTTCCAGTACATTTCCAAGGCATAAACATTTATTTTGCTGTGCTAGCAAACTAGGTCAGAGTGCATCTTGCAGTGTCAGAAAGCACAATTTCAGAAAAGCATGTTTTCAGTTTCAAATAGAACTAATACTGCATATAGAATAAAAACGTGTTAATCTTCCCTTATTAAAAATAAGCATTGCACACATATGTTAATACATATTTTTCTAAAATTTCCCCCTGTTAATACTTTTTATTCTATTTCAAAAGCATAAACAGTTTGTTTCTTCTCCTAACCTCTTCCTTTGAGGATTTGCAGCTAAGAGAGTCATTCAGTTTAAACTTATGAAAGTGTTTCCTTTTTCAACAGTTCTTCAATTTCAGTACTTTGATACAAAGTCTCAGAAACTGACATGTCTATAAAGTCTTTGATTAATTTTTTCATGCAGGGAATTCCACAGCAAGTACATGCTCCTAACAAAAGTAATCCCACACAAATGGCAATCAGTATGTTCATTAGGATGGAACCCCACCCCCAAACAAATTCTGGAAAAAGTCCATCAGTGGGTTTGGGCCTGGCCTGGTGATGTCTGACACTTGCTGAATCACTTCCAAATGATCGCTGATCTCGTGTTTATTGTTGGGAATAAACTAACAACACCCGTCTTTGATTAAAGCGCACGTACCACCTCTCGCCACTAGGGTGAAATCAGGAGCCATGCGGTTTTGAAGCACCACAGTTCTCATTGCATTCAGTTTATCAGTCATTAATTCAAGAGCAGAAAAAGTTGCATTGCTCATGACCTCGAGAAGTTTGGATAGTTTTCTCAGTTCCCAAATTGATTTAACTGCACCATATGCAGGGGCTATGCCTGCCCAGGATATGATAGTGTCACTCAAGTCCATGTGTGCTAGTTTACTTTTGTCTTTCATGGAGTTATGGTTTCTCCAGCCTGCTACGATCTGTCCCACTGGATTCTCAGGTTTCTTGATTGGATTTTCAGGTTTCTTTGCGACGTCTCTGACGTTTCAAATTCTCCCATGAGGCAAAGCTGTAGTGTGTCATATGGCCGGGACCAGGTAACCCAAAAAACAGCTGCCGGAC
Source organism: Protopterus annectens (assembly GCF_019279795.1). NCBI lineage: Eukaryota > Metazoa > Chordata > Ceratodontiformes > Protopteridae > Protopterus > Protopterus annectens. Next base: position 147,331,729 of record NC_056740.1, read on the forward strand.
CAATTCTCAGGCAACCATTTGTATGCCTTTTTCCCACATATGAAATAACAGTTTTCTACCTTAGTATTGATATACACCTTCCCTGCATGAAACAGTTTCTTATCTATAATAGACAGTTGCTTTAAAAGAACAGGATTATGTTGTTTATCACTGACAGTTTTATGCAAGGACTCAAAGTATGAGTCATAATCTGCATCACAAATTGTTTCTGTATTTTTAGCATTTTTAGGTTTAATATAACATTTATAAGAAACCGTTACATTACATTTGCTCCAACCTACTTGAATCGTGTCATTCTTTAAAAAGCATACAATTCCTGTTTGTGTAACAGGTAGAAATAATGTAATTTTGTCTCTAGATTTCACAGGTGTAGTCTCAAAAATCAAGTTTTCCCAGGTCTCATTGACCCCTAGGGGGACAACAGCCATCAATAATCCCCCGTATGCTGTTGTTATAGCTGTGCAAATCCAACAATTTGAAATATTAAAAGTCTCAGCATACACATATTTGATTGCTTGGTAAGTGTTAAAGTTCGGATGCCAGTCTATGAGTGTTGAATCACGTTTGTTCAGCCTAGCTGGTGTGGCTGAAGAAAAGAAAGGCCACAGCAAAAAGAACATTGTCACTAATGCAGTTATTAAGATGATTATGCAACACTGCTGAAGATACTGCTGAAGTCGTTCAGCATTTCTATTATCTCTGGGTCTTGTCATTTTACTGCTGCTGTGTGTTAGCAAGAGTTTTATCAAGTTCAAAGTTTTTGACTAGTTTACAGTGTGTCAAATGAATCCAAGATGAACGTTGCACAATCTTGACTGCTGTGGGAGTGCTCAGCAGTACTTGATACGGACATTCCCACTTTGGTGTCGTCCAATTCTTCTTTTTGATTGTCTTCACCCAGACCCAAGTGCCTGGGGCTACTGCTACTTCGAATGGTTTAGTTTGGTCTTTATCTGAAACAGAATTAAACTGTAAAAGATGTTTGTTATTCAGCATACTCCTCATATACTCTGCAAGTGTCCAATCTGCTTCCTGGTCTGCAGGCATGAGAGGTTTCCATTGAGGTATATAATAAGCTCTTCCGAAAATCTTTTCGAAAGGTGTCAGTCCTTTTGCATTCAGAACAGTTCTCATGCTCAACAGTGCCAGGGGCAAACAGTACACCCAGTTCTTTTGTGTGTCTACCATAAGTTTCTTAAGCTTATTCTTTAAAACTCCATTGTGCCTCTCTACTAACCCTGCAGATTGAGGGTGAAATGCACAGTGATGTTTTAAAGAAATCCCAAAATACTGGCTTAACTGCTGTATAGTTTGGTTAACAAAATGTGTACCATTGTCACTGTAGATCCTTTCCGGTATGCCAAATCTAGGAATAATTTCTTTAACTAGGGTCTTTGCAACAGTGGCTGCATCTGGTTTACTAGTCGGAAAGGCCTCCACCCATTTGGAGAACATATCCACAATGACAAGGCAGTACTTTTTATTTTCACATTTGCTCAATTCTATGAAATCCATACAGATAGTATGAAACAGATACAGTGGTGTAGGGAAACTCCCTTGCTTGGGCTTTAATGCCCCTTGTGCATGATGTTTATTACAAGTGTGACATGACAGGCAAAATTTTTTAGTGTAGTTCGTAAACCCGTACGTAGCGAATGCCCGATTCACTAACTGTACCATCCCCCCTGTTGAGACATGGCTCTGCCCATGGCTCAACAAAGCTGCATATCTAAATAAATTAGATGGTAATATCGGTTTTCCCTCTTTGGAGATGTACAGCCCTTCCTTGAGAATTGCTCCTCGTCTTTTCCATTTTTGTTTTTCAGCTTGTGTAGTAAGTGTCTGCATTGTTTTCAACATTTCTAAGTCTAAAATCTCAGAAGGTTGTAATTCCTCATTCAAAAGAAATGCTTCTGAGGCTGCTTGCTTTGCAGCTGTGTCAGCTCTCGCATTGCCTTTTGAAATCCTATCTTGTTGTTTTGTATGAGCTATGCATTTACAAATAGCTACTTTCTGAGGCAACTGAACAGAATCTAACAAATCTAAAATAAACTGTGCATGGTTAATCGGTTTGCCAGTAGATGTCACCATTCCTCGATTCTTCCACTGTTGTGCAAAAACATGTACAGTAGAAAAAGCATACTGGCTGTCTGTAAAAATGTTTACACTTTTACCCTTTGCTAAGGTACATGCCTGTGTCAAGGCAATCAACTCTGCTGCTTGTGCAGATAAGCTATGTGGTAGAGGTTTCGCTTCTACAATCTCAGTATCAGAAACTACTGCATAACCTGTTAGGTTCTGTCCTGTAGGACTCCTTTTGCATGAGCCATCCACATAATATGTCACCTCGGCATCATCCAAGGGAACATCCGTGAGGTCTTTTCTAGGCAGTGTCTTTTGCTCAATTACCTGCAGGCAGTTATGGGGTGTGCCATCCACAGGAGTTGGGAGCAAGGTAGACGGATTCAAAGTAGTACATTGTTCAATTGTCATGTGAGGTTGGCTCAGCAATATAGTCATACAAAAAAGATGCCTAGCAGGGGAAAGATATGCTACTTTTGCTTGCAGTGAAATTATTACGACTGCATGAGGCACTCTCAATGTGAGAGGGTGGAATAACACTACTGAGGCTGAAGCCTGCACTGCCATTGCAGCTGCAACTACTGCTTGTACACAGTGGGGTAGAGACCGTGCCACTGGGTCCAGTTGTGATGAATAGTAAGCAATGGGGCATTGTTTGTCCCCATGCTGTTGAGTCAATACTGATGTCATATAACCTTGCTCGCAATCTACAGTTTGGAAAAACGTTTGTGATAATTTGGTAATCCTAAAACTAATGATGATGCTATCAATTGTTTCAGTTTGCAGAAGGTTAATTCTGCTTCTGGTGTCCACTGTATTAAATCTTGTGCTGCCATAGGTTTCTTAAAAATCAAGTCAGTTAAAGGTGCAGATTCCAAAGCATAGTTTGGGATCCAGCTTCAACAAAAATTAGTCGTACCCAGGAAGGACATCATTTCCTTCTTGGTTGTGGGTTTTGGTGCTTGTAAGATCGCTACTTTTCTGTCCTCATCTAATGTTCTGCCATCTTTGGATATTACATATCCAAGGTATTTCACTTGTTTTCTCCAAAGCTGCAATTTATTTTTGCTTACTTTGTGTCCTTCAGCTGCTAGGAATTTTAATAATGCTATAGTATCTTCCTTACAATTTTGCTGGGTAGGGGCAGCCAGCAAGATGTCATCAACATAAAGTAAAATTTGACTACCTTTCGGTGGGATAAATCCCGCTAAATTGCTTGCCATCTCTTGTGAGAATATTGTTGGGCTTTCACTATAGCCCTGTGGTAGTCGCGTATATGTATACCGCTTCCCCTGAAATTTTCAAATGAAAACACTGCACCAGCCAAGGAGTCCTCAGTAAATAATGAAAAGGAATGATGAAAGAAAAACCTCGGACTCACCACGAAATGAACTAAAATAAACTTTAATTGGTAAGCGCTTTCACGTATCAATGATACGCTTCCTCAGACCATGACAAAATGTTAAAAACAGCAAGCTTAAATAGTAATACATCCTGACTACTTGAGCATCATTAGTCAATCAATTATCCAATTAAGCTTGAAAAAGAAGCAACATTCTTAAAGGAAAATTGAAGTTTAAAATTCAGCAGGGTATGCCCAGAGTAACTTAGTAAATGATAAAAAATGATGAAAAAATACATGTTGAATCACAATACATTTAAGACTAGCAGCAAAACCTTCTTTAAAACAAACTTGGTAAAGGCATTTACCTAGTTAAGACTCATTTATGGAGCTGTACTAATCTAATAATAATAAAAAATACTTCATTATACACAATGAAGCTAAAATTTTGTAAATTGTGCAACATTATTAAAGCATATAAAATATATATACATAAATATGTGCTTAGACTTCAGAAATGTAACCAAGCTTATATCAATAAATATGCATATAATATTAAATACCAAGCAAACATTATAACCAAGGACAAGCTGTAAAATGTAAATGCACCCTGAAATAAAATAAAATAAACGGAACAAAAAACATGGAGACAGATCATTTTCTCAATGCTAAATGTGATCGTAAAGAGACATAGGAATTCAGTCCAGGGGGATAGTGTGCTTTCAGTTTAAAAATCCAACGTAACTGTTTAGTCTCTAACAAATTCATAAAATCCCCACTTTTCTCATTCTTTTCAACTATTTGCAATACTCTAAAAACAAAAGAATGGTTAGGAAAAAGAATAACATGTTTGGCCAGTGCATTCAGTTCGTTTTTATTCTTAATGTCATAATAATGATTATATATTCTGTTCTTAAGCTTCCTCTTGGTCAAGCCAATGTAGAAAGCTGAACAGGAGACACACGTTGCTAGGTATATTAAGCCCATGGTCTCACACGTGGCCTCAAACCTAGGTTCAAAGGAATAATTAACAGTGGGGTGTCTAAAAGGTTGTTCCTTAGAGATGAATTTGCAATAATTGCAACTATTACATGGATAGGTGCCTTGTCTGGTGTAAACGGATGGTTTCAAACGTGACGGTTCTGGCAGCTTATCACACAACAACATTTTTAAATTGCTGTTATTCCTATAGGTAAAAATGTTTTTTTTCCCCACCAATTCAAGAGTCGGTTGATCAATGGTTAGAATCTTCCAATTATTGGAGACAATATTTCTCAAAAAAAGAAAATCATTGGTATAAGTAGTTAAAAAATGTAATCTATCCTTTGATGTTCCATATGACCTTTTAAAGTTATTGTGCATAGAGGTGACAACTCTATTCTCCTTGTTCAATGGAGGGGCATCCCCCAAAACCTCCCTTCTAACATCCTGAACCAGACGTTTATCATAACTCCTGTCAATAAAGATCTTTTCCGGTCTATCCGCTTCTAAGGCTAAATCTTTCTCATCTTTACATAACCTGGAAATTCTGAGGAATTGACTTTTAACAATACCCCTAAACATGTGACGTGGGTGCATACTATTGTAGGACAGGATCGTGTTCTTCCAACAGGCCTTCCTATGAAGATTGGATACCAGCCTTCCCCTTCTAATGTCTAGAGTAATATCTAGAAAGTTTACTGAGACATACGATGCTTCTATAGTGAACCTGAGAAAATGTGTAGTAGACTCAAAATATTCTTTGAACTGAAGGAACTCATCTAACGTCCCATCCCACACAATTAAAATATCATCCACAAATCGTTTGTACAACAAAATCTTACTAAAACTAGGATGATTAAAAACGAACTGTCTCTCCCACTGATAGACCACCAAGTTGGCGTCGATAGCACAGGGGTGCCCATAGCTACACCCATCTCTTGCAAAAATAAGCACCCCTGAAGCTAAAACGTTGTTATACAATATCAAATCTAACAGTTGGCAAATGAGTATTACTTGACTGTTGTCAAAGACTGGAAATATTTGTAATAATTCCCTGACTGATTGTATGCCCTCTTCATTGGGTATGCTAGTAAAAAGACTTTGAACATCCATGGTGATGAGTAAGTGCTTGTCCCTCACTAGTTCTATATCCATGTTATCAATGAAAGCTAACAATTCATATGTATCCTTCAAGATACTGGGAATTTCTGATATAACAGGTCTAAGTGTGTCTTCTAAATAGACTGAAATATTCTCAGTACACCATTTACTGCCTGACACTATAGGTCGTAATGGAGGTGGGAGGACATGTTTGTGCATTTTAGGTAAACCCTTTATTGTGGGTATAAGGGGCCATTCATTGTGGAAATAGTCATAAAGTTCCTTTGTGATCTGACGACACATCAATAGGTCATAAAGAGAGTCTTGGACTTGTTTAATTATTGTATTCAGCCTCACCTCATCTATCTTACAGTAGGTAGAGGTATCAGATAAAAGAGAAAGCATAAGATTCACATACTGTTCTGTATCAAATATAACGATACCCCCTCCCTTATCTGCAGGTCTTAACATTAGAGAAGATTCATTCATAAAAAAACGCAAAGATCTTTTTTCATCAGCTGACATGTTAAAATAAGCACATTTTCTTGAGCCTCCATAAAAGTATTCATATAAGTCTTGTTCACAAGTTTTTACAAAACAGTCAATATGAGTTGGTAGTATAGGAGAAAAAACACTTTTCTTCCTATGCTTTGGAACACTGAGCTCGGAATTAATTGCATCAGTAGAGCCAGTCTTGAAATACAGTTTTAAAGCAACAGTTCTACCAAACATACGAACATCAGTTAGAATGTCAGGTAAATTACTTCCCTGTGAGGGAACAAAAGAAAGTCCTCTGTTCAGAAGGCTTATATCATTAAAAGTTAGTACATACCTAGACAGGTTGAAATAAAGTGGCTCTAAGGTCTCTGCCTTCTTCTTGGTTGTGCAAAAGTTTCTCCAGAGAGCTTCCATTTCTTCGTTTCCCAGCTCTCTGCTCGATTGCATTGGAAAACAGTTTTTCTGATAGGGAGTGGTAAAAAATGAGGGTCATCCATGACCGCAGCACTACGTATAGCACCCGCTTTCCTTATGGCCCCTAAATTGCGATTCGCTTCTTGGTTCGGCAGAGGCGTAGAAAAAACATAGCTGGATCTGCAACGGTAGGCAGTTCGGGAGGTGTTACGAATGCTTCATCCGAAGTTTCACTAACAGGAGCTACCACTGGGACTGTAGATGAGGATCCAATCGAATTGAATGCAACAAGTGTGCATTCCGAAGGCACTGAGTTTGAAAGTGGGTTCTCAGTTCGTATACCATGATCGGCTCCTCTCGGCCAAACGAAGACATTACCAGTGGAAAAGTCTGTATAGTCACGTTGCAGTTTGCAATGTTTAATCTGCTGCAATTTCACGGCATAATTATTGACTTGTCTATATAATGATTCAAGTCTTTTTTGGCAGAAGTCATCTTGAAACATATCTTTAATCTCTTCATTAAGCAAATTAACTTGTGATAGCAGTTGATGCTCAATGGGGCCAAAATAGTCTAACAAAAGTTGCATATATTTATAGCCAGTCTCAAGGTTAATTTCCTGCCACTTCTTTAGTAAGGCAGGGTGACTCTCCCCATAAGTTGGCATACATAATATGCGCATGCCTCTGGGGATTAGTTTAAAATGAAGGCAAGCCTCCATATGTCTGCGTTGCCAGGCTAAACGTTGAAATTTAAACAAATCATTCTCAAGTAGTTTTATTTTTTCAGTAAAAAGTTGAATATTAGCTGTAGTTTCTGCTGATACTGGAGCAGATACATTAAAATCCTGTCCCAATAAAGGATTCTGAGAGTTACCCGTTATAGCTGTCCATTGTTGCTCTCAAGAAGCAGTCCTCGGTTCTGGATTGTAGTCCAACTCTATATTAAGGTTGGCCATAATCGTGTGCTGGAGCAGAAATTAAATAAGCAAGACAAAGTTTCAAACGAAAACACTGCACCAGTGAAGGAGTCCTCAGTAAATAATGAAAAGGAATGATGAAAGAAAAACCTCGGACTCACCACGAAATGAACTAAAATAAACTTTAATTGGTAAGCGCTTTCACGTATCAATGATACGCTTCCTCAGACCATGACAAAATGTTAAAAACAGCAAGCTTAAATAGTAATACATCCTGACTACTTGAGCATCATTAGTCAATCAATTATCCAATTAAGCTTGAAAAAGAAGCAACATTCTTAAAGGAAAATTGAAGTTTAAAATTCAGCAGGGGTATGCCCAGAGTACTTTGTGTCCTTCAGCTGCTAGGAATTTTAATAATGCTATAGTATCTTCCTTACAATTTTGCTGGGTAGGGGCAGCCAGCAAGATGTCATCAACATAAAGTAAAATTTGACTACCTTTCGGTGGGATAAATCCCGCTAAATTGCTTGCCATCTCTTGTGAGAATATTGTTGGGGTTTCACTATAGCCCTGTGGTAGTCGCGTATATGTATACCGCTTCCCCTGAAATGTAAATGCAAACCAATACTGGCTGTCAGGGTGTATTGGTATCGAAAAGAACGCGTTGCTGATATCTACCACAGAAAAATACTTCTGTTGAGGTTTTAAATCATTCAACAAGGTATGTGGATCTGGCACCATAGGTGCTCTTGGTATTACTGCGTCATTTACAGCTTGTAAATCTTGGACCATACGCCATTCTCCGTTTGCTTTTTTAACTGGGAATAAGGGTGTGTTACATGGCGAATCAGGAGATTCCACCAGTATTCCCTTCTTAAACAAAGCTGCTATGATTGGTTTAATACCTGCCTCTGCATCTTTTCTCAAGGGGTGCTGTCTCTTTTGTGGTCTAAATGCTGACTTTGGCATGATAGTAACTGGTCCTGCTGTGCTAATAAGTCCTACATCTGACTTTCCTGTTGACCAGAGAGTTTCTGATATGTCTAACAAAGCTTTTTCTTCCTCTTCTAATAAGAGGGCTTCTCAGCTGTCTTTGCTGGACTGCAAGTGTACAGCTGGATGTGTTTGTGTTATCCAGTTCAGTTTCTGTCTTTGTATTCCCTGTTCTGACAGTTCTGATTCTATCTGTTTTTCCCATTTTGTAACTTTTTCTCCTAGGTCTACCCATTTTAAATTTTCCTCTTTAGTTAAACTAACATGCGGTATTAGATTCGATTTGTAAATTGAAAACTCCTGGGGTAATGAACAGCTAACTACACTGTTCCCTTTCATGTCCCAGTACAAATTACACAGTACTAATCTGTTTGTATGATTTCTAAACAATTCTTGTTCATATTCTTTGTCAGGTCCTGGTGTATTACAATAATACAGAGTACAGTGCAACAGGTGTTGTATGTCAATGCAAAGGGAGGGGAACTTAGTGATAGCTACATTCATTAACTCTTCAGTCACTGCTCCAGGGCCAGTCGTAACTAAGTCCTGGCTGCACCAGTAAAATGTCTCACCTTCCGTTTGCACTGCAAAAATATTAGTTTGTCGCTGTGCTTCCATACCCTGCATGGTTAGAACTACTGCTATGCCTAATAGTTGCATAAGATCTCTGCCCAAAAGGTTCACTGGGCATTTTGCAGAAACAACAATTTTGCTTTTCTGGGTTAATCCTGAAACAGGATCTGTTATTGTAATGTTATGGGAGAGAGGCTCCCGATACAGCTGTCTATTAGCTGGTTTCACTAGTATAAAGTCATGTGATTCTGAATTTTCTGGTAGTTTGGAGGGGTGTACCAGGGTTCGCAATGCCCCTGAATCGCACAAAAATTTGACTTCCCTCCCTTCTACCAGGAGTGTCACTTCTGGTTTTGTATCAGCTAGATAGAGCTCTAAGCTCAGTAAGGCTAGGTCTAATATTTTGTTTTCTTCACTATTGGTAGCTTCTTGCACTTCCTCTATTATCACATTCTCTGTTCCTTCTATCACATTCTCATTTGTCCTTTCTCTATTAATCCTATCTAGTGATTCCTGACTTTCATATAGTCAGTCCTCACCCTCATCGTTTTTGTCTTCCATTGCTGCCTTCTTATTTTTCCTGCAATCCCCTGCCATGTGTCCTTTTTTCCCGCATTTGAAGCACTCATCTCTTTTCTTTCTCCCTTCAAAGTCCTCTGATCACTGATCAGATTGTTTGTTTCCCTGGGCATTCTTTTTGCCCTTTTGTCCGGACTGTACTAAATAAACTTCTCCATCTTCCACAGCAAATACTTGGGCTTTCTTTTTCTTTCTGTTATTAAAATGCCTCTCGGCATGTCTAGCATATTCAAGCAGTGATTGTAATCTGCTTGTATGATGGTCTACCATATGTTTAGTAATGAAACTACTTATGGGTGCAATACTGCCTTTCAAAAATGCATTCTTTAACTGCTGCTCATATGGGGAATCTTGTGTCTGATCTTCAGATACCTGCATTCCACAGTGGTTGTTAAAACATTTTAATAATCTGGTAAAATATCTATCAACAGTTTCACTTTCTTGTTGGATGCATTGATTAATGCAAGTCCAGTCTGCCCTAGGCTTCCATTTCTCAGAAATTCGGTCTGTCAGACCTTTCACTCTGTTATCTAGTTCTGCGCTGCTATGTGGGAGGGGCCTAAGTGCAGCGTAATGGGGATTCCAGTTGCCACTGATCATGTGCCAATCTGGACCTACTATTTGTCTGACTACTTTTTCTACATCCTCTCCGTTTAAGTGATAATTTAATCTCATGCCCTGTAAGTCTTCTAAGAACTTTCTAAAATTAACTTTTGGATGGTGAATTCCCTCTGTGGCTTTCCAGATATCTTCCGGTGTCCACGGTCTGTATACTAAGAGAGTTGGGTCCAGCCCTTCTTGTCCTACCTGAGGATTTGGTACTTCTATGAGTGGGCATATCTCTTCTTCACTCATAGCTCGTGAATTTCCATTCATTTGATATAATTCAATATCCCCTTTTAAATTACGTGTTCGAGACCTAGTCTCGATAGGATCTCTAACAAACGGTAGTGGTTTTATAGGAACAACTGGATATCGTGGAGGTGGGTCAGTTTGTTCTTTAGCTTCATATTCCGGTAAGGGAGCTGGTAAGGGAACCGGAACCAGAGAGGGCGGAGGGGCTGATGCTATAACCAAGTTATTATCCTCTTTGTCTAGAAACATTGCTTTTGAATTTTTATTCTTTTGTTCTCTTCGGTTTGCTTCCTCAATCCACCTGTGTGCCTGAGGAACTCCTAATGTACGCTGTTTTTTAACCCGACCTTTAGAATCGGTTTTTAACTGTCTAATAAGTTTGATAAGTGAGGATCTTTCTAGTTTCCCATCAAATTCATATTTATTAACCCATTTAGTATAATATCTAACGTTGTCGGCGCGCTGTGATTGCATATATTTTGCGTCTTTGGTTAACGGTGGGCTTTGGGGTCTTTTCGTTTTTGTGCACGTATTACCCATTTTGTTCTAACCTTTTAAATGTTACGAAACCCTTTTGCTTTTAATGTGGTACCACCAAGTGTTTACAGTCTCTTCAGACTACCTGCCTACTTATTCTGTTTCCCTGATCTATGACAAGATAGCAATATTTCTGTCCCTGAATTTTAACAAAAATTCTCACAGAACAAATACAATCAAGTCCCTGATCTAAAACAGAAAAAAGTAGATTCACCTTACCTGAGCCTCAGCAATTGGTCACTCACTGTTCAAACGGAACCCGCCTTCAGTCGTAGATCAGAAAAGTGGCTGGCCTCTTTTGCACGACAATTCAGTCGGAGGTCTTTCAATGAAGAAGATCCGACATGGTATCTTCCCTGCGCAGTTTCATGCCACCTGGCCCATCTGATCCCAGGCTAAACGAGGGTTTCTGGCTCCAAAGGACCAAAAAAATGTCAGAGAAAAATACTTTAAAAGACCAAAAGCATAAGGTTCAGTTCAGGTATCTTTATTCTTGCGCAAGGAGACAAAAAATGCAGTTACAGAGTTTGTCTGACTAAATCAGGAAGTGTCACAGTTATTATACCTTTCTTTCAAGACATTGTCCACTATGACTGACGTAGTAGATCACCATTTCACAATCCTGTTACTTTACAGATGTTTCTCACATTTCTAGCTGACTCTTCAAAGTTTAAAAAAAGATTTTTTTAGTAAACAGGATGGCCTTGACGACCACCGGTCAGTTATAACTTTATTGCTATGTGATGTTACAAGTCTAGGTACTATGGCTAATTCAAGCACAATGCAAGTACAGATTTCTGAAGCAGTTCATTGTTTATAGTATCTAAATATCTTGCAGCTTATGCACTTTTTCATTAGCACAAACAGAGCTTATTGTTCATAATGAATGGATCTACAGAAATTATTATTATTCTCCATTTAATTTCCTGATCTAGCAGAAAATCACCTGCTTTCCAGTACATTTCCAAGGCATAAACATGTATTTTGCTGTGCAAGCAAACTAGGTCAGAGTGCATCTTGCAGTGTCAGAAAGCACAATTTCAGAAAAGCATGTTTTCAGTTTCAAATAGAACTAATACTGCATATAGAATAAAAATGTGTTAATCTTCCCTTATTAAAAATAAGCATTGCACACATATGTTAATACATATTTTTCTAACATCAGGGATCCAGGGAAGTAAATAGTGTGGGAAGAAATAGCCAGGGAATTGTTATGGCTAGGCTTGTATAGGCCCTAGGGCGGATAGCCTAGTACCAACCTATGAACCTAACCTCCACTGATTAGTTCTTATAGTTATCATGCAATATTTTGTATACTGTACTAAGAATTCCTTTTTTAACAGCAACTTCTGTTCTAGATTCTAAAAATCTACCAGTGCTGGTCTTTCTCTTAGGATCTCCCTATTTCTTTCTCTTTGCCTATACTCTGATATCAGTCCTTGATAGGGAAGGCAATCTCTAGCCTGTAGTCCAAATAAATTCTTGGCCTCTTCCCATTCTATTACCTAATTATTTGCTCTCAATATCTAAGGTCTTTTGCCAGTTGTCTTTGATAAATTCCACCCCCCTCTTGCCTATTGTCTGTATCCCTAATTGCAGTCATCCCTATTGGGCAGAATTTCCTTTCTCGATTCTCTTGTTGGCTTAGTTCTTAGAATACTTTCTGCTACTTTATGACTATAATATTCTATATGGCTCTTATTATTCTCCTTAAGTTTCTGTTTCTAAAATCCAGCTTTCTTCTTATTTCCTGAATTTCCCCACTACTTCATTATCATCGTCTTTCACTTTGAGTTATAACCTTCTGTTTGTGTTCTGTATATGAGCCTTAATTGTGTAGCTCTAAAATATCCATTCAAATCAGGCAATTATAAACCACCTTATTCTGTTGGAAGGATCAACTTATTCCACTTATCTTTTCCCTGTTTCCATCCAAGATAAATTAATATAACTATTAATTATTGTCCACAATTTTTCCTCTGGTTGAAATAAAATGCTTGAACTGTACATAAAACTAAAGGGACTAAAATAATTTTCACTGCTTCTAATTTAATATTAATATCCATAAACAAGAGTTTCATGTTTCTCAGTTTTTTTTTGTCTTTTGTTTAGTGTCTTCCCACGTATCCTTAACTGCTGTAACAGAAGCCTTTTTATCCGTACTCCTACATACATCATCTTATTGTGCCCCATCAATATGGGTATTGCTGAACCAATTTATGTGGACACATAATTTATGGGTATAACCTTTGTTTTAACTTCATTAATTTTATATACCGAAAAGGTTTGAAATTGTCTCAAATGTTGCACAACACTGAGATGTCCTTTTGCATTTATCAAGTACAAAATAATATCATCTTCAATAAAGCCAATTTTTCTTGATTACCATAGAAATTCTATGCTTGAATTGCTGAGTTCCTAATTTTCTTTGCTACTGGCTCTAAATATAAAGCAAATAACAAAGGGGGAATAGGGCACCCTTGCCTAGTTCTTCTGTTCAGACAAACTTATCAGAGAGGAACCCTCTCACATTAATTCTTGCTTCCGATCCTTCATATATCCTCCTAATTAACCTAATTATTGTATCAAGGAATGCAAATGCTTCCATTGCCCTACTCATAAAATTCCAGCTTATTCTGTGGAGTGCTTTCTCTGCTTCAAAGCCCATCAATAACAGCAGTATTTTCTTACATTTTGCTTCCGTCTGGATCATCATTGCTCTATTAATACTGTCAAATGTTTGCTGCCCCTCCAGAAAACTACATATGCAAGACAATTATCATGGCTTTCATCATTTTGACTTATTTTTCAAGCCTATTTGCTTACAAAACACTTGTTTATAGATTAAGCCAATGGCACTAATCCAGACATTCATCTTTGTAAAAATAAGAGAAAACATCTCATCTCCACATGTAATATAATATAATATAATATAATATAATCAGTGCACTTGTACACCCCACCCCTACACCAGCAGCCACAGATCTCAACATGAAGAAAATGTAGAGAGGCAAGTGATGAATTTGCTCTCAGCACAGAGCCAGTCTGTCCCTCTTTTGGCTCCTACCCCATTGGGTCAGGAATACCTAGTATCAGAAACCCCTTCCTTTGGCAGTTCCACCTCTGACTCCAGCCCAGGTCTCAGAGCCATTGGATCTGAGTTGTATGACTCTGTCTGCCTCTGATATGAGGATCTTACTATCCCAAGATCTGAGACTTGCTCTGAGATCTTCGATCCAGTGGGATCCAGAGAGCTCTCAGACTCATTTCTGTCCCATTGGATCTGAGGTGCTGCATTTGACTCTGGGAACTTTGGAGCCATCTCTGCATCTCAGAGTGGTCAGTGTTGGGTCCGACTTCAGCCTCGGGTGGATATCCTCAGAGATGGAGAGACTATGAATCAGAGGCTTATTTTTTTCTGGTCCAAGTCTTTATCTCTCTCCAGGATGGTCTGCTTTTAGGTTGCTGGAGAGAGCTTTATCTGTACCTCAAACTCAGATGATGCCTTCCCCTTTGTCCTATTTTTTTTGCTCCCCCATCTCTGATCCATGAGACTCAACTAGGTTACCCATACCAAAGTGCATACTACAGGCTGTAATCCCACTTCACAATGATTGGTGTCTATTCTTTTCTTATCCCTATTCCCCTTTGAGATATGAAAAAAAGATTGAATGTTTTCAGAAAACACTGACTTTTAGCCCTACGAAAAAGTGCACTGGCTATCTTTAAATAAAACTAAAATATACACTATTCTATTAAATGCATTAAAGTATTGAGGCTGCTAGGGAAGCTACTATCTCTTATTCACTTCCAATAATTTCAAACTTTATTTTTTTTTTCCTGTGCTGCTTGCCCTTGTACCTTTAAATGTTGCATTTCTCTGAGCAAAGAATACTCAGAATTCTCAATATTAATTGCTTGCATCTGTAGACAGTTCGTCTCCATGGAAATGTAGTCATCAATGAGAGAAGAAAAAAAACAGCTAACAACTCTGCAGATGCATGAAGGAACCTTTCACAATTTAACTTCACACAGAACAGAATGTACAACTGCTTTCAGTTGAAGACTTCATGACTCCTACTGAGAATTCACTAATGGAGAAAAACAAATTAATATCAGGGAGTGGAAACGCTTCCATTACCCTACTCATGAAATCCTAGCTTACTCCGTGGAGTGCTTTCTCTGCATCAAAGCCAAAAAACAACTGCAGTATTTTCTTACATTTTGCTTCCCTCTGGATCATCATTGTTCTATTAATATTGTCAAATGTTTGCTTCCCCTCCACAAAACCACATATGCAAGACATTTCTCATGGCTTTCATAATTTTGATTTACTTCCAAGCCTATTTGCTTACAAAAACACTTGCTTATAGATTAAGCCAATGGCATTAATCCAGGCATTCATCTTTGAAAAAATAAGAGAAAACATCACATCTCCACATATTGTAATATAATATAACCAGTGCACTTGTACACCCCACACCCACACCAGGAGCCCAGGATCTCAACATTTAGACTTAAACTTGCTTTCGTCCAGCCTTTCTTCTCTAATTTCTTGGCATTACAAAAGTACTTGTTTGCTTTAATATCTTGATCACATACAACAATCACTGAAGAGACTCCCCAACCCCCACATGTAAAATACCCCTAACTATATACTAAACAAAACTGTTTTACTACATAACATGCAGTTTATATCACAAAACATTCATGCGTATACTATTAAGAACAAAAAATAGTTTTACTTAGTTACTTTTTTTCTTTTAGTGTTCTTCTAAACATTAATGAAATAAAGTTGGGTATATACTTCACAGTCCACTCACATGTTTAACAAAGTCAACAAAAGTCCATTGTTTCATAGGTTGGTACTAGGCTATCGGCCCTAGGGCCTATGCAAGCCTAGCCATAACAATTCCCTGGATATTTCTTCCCACAATATTTACTTCTCTGGACCCCTGTCTAGCAGGGCAACTGACATGATCCCCGGGGTGAATTTCCTATCTCACATCCAATCATCAAGGTTTCTTTTGAAGAGGGCCAATGAGGCGCTCTGCTTGACATGTATGGGCAGTCTATTCCAGAGTATGGGGAGTCTCTGGGTCAGGAACCTATCCCTCCAGCATGTTTTGTTCATTGTGATGACAAGTTTTAGATCCCTGGAGCGTGTGGCTCTGAGGGATTGGGATTTCTTTAAGTGGAGCATGTCCAACAGCTCAGGGTTTGACATGGCCTTGTATGTTAAGCAGAGATCACCTCTGAGTAGACAATATGCCACAGAGTATAGCTGGAGTTTTTTTTAGACAGTCAGCATATGGCATCTGCTTTAGGCCTGTGATTCTTTTAGTGAGGTATTTCTGTGGCGTTTCCAGCTGTTGAAGATGTCTTGTGAGGTGCATATCAAATGGGGCATTATACTCTATAATGGGTCTAATGAGGGATGAGTACAGTGGGACAATGACCTTCTTTTTTCTGGATTAAAAGCCCTTAGTGATGAGGTGTGCCACATAGAAGGATTTCCTGACTGTTGTGGTGATGTGGTTATTGAAAGTGAGACCACTGTCCACCTGTGTCCCTAAGTCTCTCATCACACTTTTGATGTTTAGTGTTCTGCCACCTATGTGGTAATTCATGGGTACATGTTTTTTTCCAAAGGGGATAACTATATATTTCTTGGCATTAAGCTTGAGCCCATGGCTCTGGCACCAGGCATCTGTTTCTGTAAGGCTTTTTTGCAGAATATCCACATCATTTGGGGATTCAGTAATGGCTCCAAGTTTGCAGTCATCTGCAGACTTTGTTAGCCAGAGTCCCTTAGTGTTGGCCTGTACTTCAGAGAAGTAGATGCCAAACAAGAGTGGTCCCAGGACTGAACCCTGAGGTACTCCACTTGTCACTTGTCTGGAGCTGGATTTGGAGTCGGCTACTTTTACAGTCTGGGTTCTGTCAGTAAGCCGGTTGGCAACCCATCGAGTGACGTAGGGATTTATGCCCAGCTTAGTAAGTTTATCTAGGATTCCAGAGTGGGGGATGGTGTCAAAGGCCTTGGCGAGGTCCAGATAGGCTGTGTGGAGCACTTTACCCTCGTCCACAGCTCTGGAGACTGATTCGAAGAAGTCAGTCAGATTCAGGAGATAAGATCGGCCCTTCACAAACCCAAACTGGGTGGGGTCCAGTGTTCAAAGATTGCCAATGTCTTTGTTTATAAGTTCCATGATAATGCATTCCATGCCCTTGCAGATCAGGCTTGTCAGACTGATGGGACGGTAGTTCCCGGGATCCAAGGCGGATCCTCCCTTGTGGAGCGGGATAACTGTAGCTGTGCACCACTCAGTGGGTACGGAGCCTGAGGTGAGGCTATGATTAAACATGACACTTAAGTGAGGTGCCAGTTCATTTTGTAGTTCTTTCTCAGCCACTTTTTACTTGCAAATCCATATTTCATAAATGTAACTGATGCTATATAATCTCACATTCATTCAATAATATCAGTGCTGCTGATCTTTTTCGTGTTCATCTTCATCTCCCAACAACAGAATCTGGTTCAAGTCCAAGGTACTCCTGATTCTTCTAGTCAGCTCCTGTACTTTTTTCTGTCTACCAATCATTTTCCTTTCGAATGCTGAAATAGGTTTCACTGTCAAAGTCACTCTGTGAGCATTGCTGTCAGAAGAATGAGAAGGAGAGTTGAGTCCCCTTCTATTTGATGGCTCACTTTTCATTGGGTAAACATTTGTATTTTCCCTTAGCCTGTCCTAGCTCACAGATGTCTTTGATTCTTCAGCAAAAAAATGTTCTGAAGAGAGCTAGATATAGCAGTTTGAATCTCACACCTGTCTCTCAACATTCCATGATTACTGGGATAAATTTGCTTCTCTTCTGCCTGGTGTACAGTGAATAATTATTTTCCACAAACTCTCTGCTGTCTCCGCACTTTAATACATTTCCCTTCTGCTACAGTGTTGTCTGGATCAACTCTCTCTGCTGGTATGACTGAATCTTTACTAACACAGGTCTTGGCGCACGTGCATACACTCTATGTGGCCTTTCATTTAACTCATCCTGCTGTGGGATGCCAGTCCAGCTGCTTATTTGTACTTTTATAAAATTAATTTAGTTTGCTTCTTCCATTTTCTCCAGTATATCAGAAAATGTTAGGTTTTCTCTGTGTACTCTGTCTTCTAACTCTAACATTTTCTAAACAGCTCTTCTTGAGAATTCTCATACTCAGTTAGTTGTTCCTTTGTTTCAACCTCTGACTTTTGCAGTTTTATCAATTTATCTGAATAACTAGTTAAAACTTCTTCTATTCTTTTCAGCCTTTTGTTATTTCAGTTGATATACTCCTTCAATGTTTCTTTAATTTTAATCACCTCTGAGTATGTTTGATTTATAATTTCCTCTAAATTACTAGAAACATTCTCTTGTACCAAAGCTGAAGTCTGAACTGCTTTTTGCTGAACCGCTCCTTCCTTCCATTCTTCTCTGTATTATTCTCATAACATGATATGATATAATCATCTTTATTCCACATAAATTATAATATGTCTTTTGGCTTTTCCCGGTTAGGGGTCACTACTGCAGAACTCCGGTCCGCTAATGATTGGCAGTGGATTTTTCTACATAAATTTTAATATTCTACTACATAACTCTTCATAAACAAGCCCTTCCTTCAACAATTCATTCATTACATTTATAAAACACTATCTTTGCCAATCCATTAATTTCTTGTACATTCCATACCCATACCATTTGGGCCTGATACTGAATCAGCATTTACTTTCCTAAGTACTTTATCCAATTCACTCATAGTCATTTCTTTTTCAAGTTCTTCCTTAACTTGTTCTGGATTTTTTTTTACTTTCCATTCTGTCTTATTTTCCTTCTTTTTACTCATACATATCCTCCATATGTTGTACGACAATACCATGTTTTGCTCTTTTGTTATTTTATCTCTCATTTTACATTTTTAATTTCCCCTCATTATATTAATATCCTCCTTTACTATTTTACTCAGTTATATAGATACTGCCTCACTCCTGCCTCTTCCCTTGTAAATAATATCTCTGCCTAAACAGTAATGATGTATTATTTTTTTCTTTTTCCATATCATAATACTCTCTTGTATTATTCTTTAAATTCTCTAATACATTTCTATATATTTCCCCATACCTCATTTTCTCTTCCTTTCTTAAATTAGCTTGCCATTGGGAAAAAAAAACTTTTTATACTTTTTAAATTCATTTTATCATTCAGACTATTTTTATAAAAGTCTTTTCATGGTTATATGATCCATCCATAACTGCAATATTTCCCACTCTCCAGTTTCATCCTATAATTTCTCATTTAGTCTTTTTCTTTATTTATTTTTCTATTTTAATATACTCCCTTTCTTTTATCACCTATATCCATAATGCTAAAGGGTCTGAAAAGCCCACCACAACTGTATCAATATCTGCTATCCCAAGCCTTCCGTTAATAAAAGTAATCAATTTCAGATCCAAATGTCCCCTTCTGTAGGTCCATTGACTTTTGCTCCACACAGGTAATGTTACCACATTTTTCTCACTTCCTATATTTGTTTTTTTTTTTTTACATTTTCCCCTTTCTTTTTATGTTTCTCCATAAATCACGATTAAAGTCTTCTGTGATTATAATTTTCATGTTAACCACCACATAGTCTAATATTTGATTTAATAAATTGTCTCTTTCCTTGCTAGTTCTTTATACATATAATGCTATAATTCTATAAGAGTGTTCTCTTCACCTCATATCCACAACAGTTAAGCTTCCCATCCTTACCAATGTTACATCTAGTCTCTATTTTTTTACACAACACACCCGCTCTAGAACAACATTCACTTCCTAAGTATCCATATTATATTTCCACCCCACAATTTTTCTGTTTACAGTCTTTCTTTCATGAATCTTAATCCTCTAACAGAATAACATCCATATCACATTTAGCATACCATTCCAACATCCCTGTCCTTATAGTGCTAAAAATACAGTTCACAGTTGCTGAAAGTATTCTAATATTGTTGTTTTTCCTTCTTATTAAGCTTATGGGAAATATTTTTAATTTTTTGTTTTAATATTTTTATTCTTTTCCCTAAATGAATATTTTTCCTGGGTTTATGTAAAATTTTCCTTGATCCTCAAAATCCGATTTTTCACTGGCTAGAACTTCAAATCAATTAGTAGTATTAGTCCCTTCTCCTGATCTGTCTTCCTGTATGCACTCACTCTCCTCATTTTTCCCCTCCCTATTTTTTCTTCTTCTACAGTTTCTTCTTCACCTAATTCACTCTCTCCCCAGCCTCTTGTTTTTCTTCTATATTTTGAATTTCGTGGTTTACTTTTGATAAGTCTGTCGAACATTTTTTTGACATTTGACAAATTGACAGTAAACCGGTATAATCATATTGGTATCTGGGGTGCAGTAAATTGAGTATGTGCATGATATTGTTGATCCTGGCTCCAGATAGGCAACTAACCATTATCTTCTCCTTGTCTAAACTGGTGAATCTGTGTGTCATACAATAGAGTCCTCAATGACTAAAGTATTAGGTAAAGTATATGCTTGCCTTATGGGCTTTGCTGTTCCAGAACCATTCAGTGTAGGCTTATGTGAAAAGTTTTTTGTTGCTTTTGGTATGTGTTTTAGTGATTACTGTGGAACAGTGTTGCCATTAGGTGGCTTTGGAAGTCTTTGCAATTTGGGAAGGTTTATTTTAAGTGTCTCAGCATCAGACAATATGCAAGTGTGTGTGTGTGTGTGTGTGTGTGTGTGTGTGTGTGTGTGTGTGTGTGTGTGTGTGTGTGTAGTGAGCAGTGTGTAGGAGGGATGTAGTGTGGGTATTTCCGACAATCTTGTTTGCATGCGAGATTTTTGCCTCCAAGTAATTTGTGTATTTGCATCTCTTGCATACCATCTTATTTTCTTAAATAATTAACCAGTTGTCTGAGAAAATGAGACAACTGCTATATTGCCTTAAGATGGAAAATCTACCAAGCTGAACAGAGAAACATGTGGAAATTGCATATCAATGCTGTTCCACCTTTAATACGGTGTACTGTTAGGATTAAGGATTGGGTTTTAACAGAGGTCTCCCAGGGTAGTTTCTGGGGTTAACAGCAAGATGTTATATAGTGCTAGTATATGGTACTGCAATTTAATATGCAAAATAGTTTCTGGGCTTAAGGGCAAGATATTATATAATGCTAGGATGTTGTAGTGTTATTCAATGCACAAGCCAGCTGCTCTAAGTTATTTTCTGCACAATGTCACATTGTTTAACAGGTTTCAGATCTAATCCTAACTTATAGGGAAATTTTACTGTCTAGGCGTTTGCTATCATATGGAGCACTGCTAGACACCTCTGCCCGGTGGACAGCTCTACACAAACATATCTGATTTATAGTACAGAAAAAAGCTTTAAAACTGACTTATGTGCCCTCTGGCAAATAAACAACCACACTTAAGTTTCCTGGATTGCTTCCCAACTCAGAGAAACAAACACCTTCTGTTACAAGATCGAAGATCCTGGAATCTCTTAATGTAAATGCACAGCAAAATCAGCTCTCAAGTGCAGATAAAACAACTACCAAACAAGTAAGCCCTTGTTAATTCACTATTCTGCAAGAAGATTTAGAGGCACACAGAACTAGAAAAGCCAGCAAACAGAAACAGGAATATTTTTGCTACAAAAATAAATGCTTTAAATCCTCAAAAACAGTAGTGATCACTATATAAAGCAGGTACACAGGTACAAGTGCAATAAATCAAGAAGATACTCTTTTCCTTAGCTTGGATGGCTCTGGTTGAAGTTGAAACACTGGAAAAATGTTGCAGAGTTCTCTATACATCAACAAAGAGCCCTAGCAAGCTTGTCTGATTTATAGTAGAGAAAAAAGCTTGTAAACTGATTCCTATGCCACCTAGGCAATAAACAAACACACTTTGCTCTCCCTGCAGTGCTTCCCAACTCAATGAGATGAGTTAAACACCTTCTGCTGCAATATGGATGATAGTGGAACGTCTTAATGTAAAAGCACAGCAAAAGCAGCTCGCAAGTGCAGATTAAACAGCAAACTACTACCAAATAACTAAGTTCCTGGCTAATCTGCCATTATGCAAGGAGATTTGGAAGCACACAAAACTAAAAAAAAACAACAAACAGAGAAATTACTATTTTCTTTGCCACAAACTTAAATAAATGCTGTACAAATGTCCCAAAACAGTAGTGATCAGTGTATAGAAAAAGTACAAGTGTGGCAAACCAAGAAAATATTCTTATCTTAGCTTGGATGGCACTGCCTGTAGTTGAAACACTGGAAAGTGTTGCACAGTTCTCTATAAGCGAACAAAGAGCCTTGCAAACTTGCTTCATTTATAGTAGGGAAAAAAATCGTGTAACTGACTCCTATGCCTTCTACCTAATAAACAACCACACTGTGAGATTGCTGCAGTGCTTCCCAACTCAGAGAGGCCAGGTAAACAGCTTCTGTCACAAGATGGATGGTCCTAGAATTTCTTAATGGAAAGCACAGCAAAAGCAGCTCTCAAGTGCCCTGGGCAAATTTCCCCTAGTCAGTATGAATACCACTTTGGTCCTCCTCTGAAAAGAAGCCATTGGCCTAATGGGACTAAACTGGTCAACAAAAAGGATGAATAATAAATACTTAAAATTAATTAATTAATTACTTAACTACTTAATTAGTCAATGGTTACTGTGACACCCATGCATTGGGCCAGTAATCAAGGTGCCTCAGTCATGACCACTAGCATCAGTGAGGAGCATGCACATTGGGGGAATAACAAGTACAAACACAGTGAAGTACAATTTCCCTTAAGAGCACACAGAGATCACAGTCAGTCTAGGGCTGGTTTTCCCTTTCTCTCCAGATCCCCAATAAGATTCCCCACAGGCACAGCTATGTGGTACAGATCTCTGCCTACTGATCAAGCCAAAACCTACAGCACCATCTCTGTCCATCCAGTGCTTTGTGTACCTGCCCAAGTATCTGACACACACACACACACACACACACACACACACACACACACATGCACACACACACACACACACACTTTGAGATATGACTTATACACAAACATACAGACATACATGGGGAAGGTTGGTACAGCTTCCCCAGCTATGCCCCCTTCTCTGCAGACTATAAGGTAGAAATCACTGCCAACAACCGCTATTATCAGCTACTTTAAGGCCCTTCCCAAAGGGTGACCAATTTCATTGTGTAATATTACTGTTATCCAAATAGTAAGTGTGCTGAACAGCTAGACTGTTGGAGTGGCTTGGACAGTATCACCAAATACATGCAATGTACTCTAAGCGCTTACATTATCTCTACACAAAACAGCCACAGTTGAAAGGTTCAAAATATTTAATAATAAATAATAAAAACACAAGACAATACTTATTCATTCAACACAATGATATTACAGAGATCGGAAATCACAGGAAAATGTTTTAAAAATAATCTGACATAAGTATAGAAAACAGCTAGACTAATCTGGATAAATGCCTATCTAAGCGAAATACGAAGTTCCAAATACTATTTACAGAGCAAAGCAAGTGCCTGGTGAGTTGTTGTCAGATCTAGACAAAATCCAAAATGTTCAGTCTTTCTCTCTGAGAAAGTCTTAAATTGATAACACCCAGTACTGCTGAGTCATTTCACATTACATCATTGTTATCACTTCTGCTGAAGCTTGCCAGGCTCACAGAACTCAAAATTTAACATTTGTTTGTAATCTTGCACCTGCCAGGAGACCACAGCAATAACGGATGCTTTACATATAACACCTAGTAATTAACTCTTGTCCTAAGACAATAGAAAAAAAATCTTAGTCAAGACATCCTGTCTCCGATCTTGAGATCATGAGATCAAACAGTCACAAAATGCTTCACTTATCAGCTTTTTTCCAGCAGAGTGCACTGTGGTTGCATTATTTGAAGCTCAGAGCATATAACACAGTTTTCCTACATTTAGTTTTCTTACATTTGTAAAAACATGCCCGAGGATTATATTAATATTTATGATGACGTAGAATTATTTACAAAATTCTATCTAGCTAGGCTGGCAGCCTTCACATATCACCCCCCCCTCCCAGAGGTCTCAAGCTAGTTTTTCAAGTGACCCTTGAGAAATGTTGCATGAGAGGGTTAGGTCTATCTGAGTATACCTTACCTCATTTCCTGTCTTGAGAACCCATCTGGGTTGGCATTACTAACCCCACTGCTGTGCTGCACTAACATATGATATGCTTGCAACCCTAGGCTCCATCTTAGCAACCTGGCATTTTGCTGGTGGGCTCAGTGTAACCATGTTAGGGGATTGTGATCTGTAACTACAGTGAATTTCCTTCCATACAAATAAGGCTGAAGTTTCTGCAGTGCCCACACTTTGGCTAGAAATTCCTTTTCTACAGCTGCATAGCATTCTTCCCTGAGATGGAGCCTACGACTGAGATAAACCACTGGGAGCTGTTCTTCTACAGTACGCCCACAGACACACCAGCAGGTCTGATATGAAACTGGCATCTCTGTCAGTCGGTATTTCTTTTGGGAAACCTACCCTGATGAAAACCTCTAACAAAGCATTTGCCACCTTTTCTGCGTCAATGGAGGACAAAGCCATTCCCTTAGGGTATCTTGTAGCATAATCTACTACCACTAGGATATGCCTTCTCCCTGTGGAACTTGGGGTAATCAGGGGCCCCACAATATCCATAGCTACCCTTTGAAATGGCTCCTCAATCACAGGCAAAGGCATCAAAGGAGCTCTTGCCTTGTCTCCTGCCTTGCCTACCTTTTGGCACTGCTCACAGGTCCTGCAGTACCCTGTTACATCTCTGGAAATTCCAGGCCAATAGAAGTTCTGCATAATACATCTCTTTGTATGTTTTATGCCCATATGACCTGCAAAGGGAATATCATGCTCTATGGCTAGAAGTGCCACATGGTACCAACTGCTGTATTCTCTCACTTTCCAGCCCACCCTAAGGGGTCCACTCTCAATACAGTAACCCTTTGTCCCAATATACAGAATCGCCCATGCCTTAAGAATGAGGCACCTCAATAGCTACCTCTCTCAGGTCTTGTAATGTAGGGTCTGAGAGCTGAGCCTGTCTCAACTCTCTCTTTGTAATCCTTCCCAGCTCCCCTTCCACAGGAATTCTGGAATCCTCTGACAGTGGTGCCTCACTGTCAGCCAGGGTACTACTACTCACCTCTGCCTTTGCAGTCACTCTGTCCAAGGGAACATCAGTACCCACAGGCTGCTGTGGCTTACCTTCAGTCTCACTGTTACAGGGTAGCTCCTTCCCTGAAGTAAACACTTCACCAATCCTGGCTGCAAGTATGCGGTCTGACTGGGTGTCCCTCAGGTTACCAGATCCACATGCTTGTCTTGAATCCTGACTGCATGTAACTGCATTAACACATGGTACTGCATTATCAAAATTCTTCTCTATCAGGAAATCTGCAGGATGATAGTTGGTACCCCTGTTGTCTCAAGACAGCCTACTATTGGCATTTTGTCCTTACAACTTACTGTCTCCTTCACCTTTTGTTCCCCCACCTTGCTTTTATGGACATCTATATGCCACATGGTCCCACTGGTTGCATTCAAAACATTTAAACCAAGGCCATGGATGTGAACCTGGACTAGTGGCTTCCTCTGCTACTGTCAGATCCTGTTGGGGCAGTCTGGGCTGCCCACCATGGGTTCCCTTAGAGCCATGAGCAGCAAAGGGTGTCCCTTTCCTGTGCAAGGATGCCCTGCTTGCTATGTATAGGTCTCCCTTCTTCCACAACTCATCTGAAGTAGCACATTGTCTATCAGCTAACCAGATCCTCATGTCCTCAGGCAAAGTGCTAGGGGCTTGTTCCCTCACCAAAAGGTCTGCCGGCCTTTCAAAAGTGGTGACCTGACATCCACTCACCCACCTATGAAAATAAGTGCTTAGTTCAGCAATATATTCACACACACTTTCATCTGCCTTGCTTCTATGCTCACAAAACGTTTTCCTATAAGCTTCAGGTGTTAGCTTAAAAAATTCTAACAAACAATTCTTAACAGCAGTATAATCAAAAAATTCACGATCAGATAATTTAGACAGCACCGTTACAGCTTTACTATGGATTAAGGGGGTCAGGAACCATACCCAAATCCTTTGGTCAACATCATAATGTTTACATACCCTTTCAAACATATGAATAAAATTATCACAATTATACCTCTCTGTAAACTGCAGAAGAAATTTACTGACCTTTTGTGCTTCTGGGGTCGGGTTACTCCCTTCCCCATTACCTCCATGACTCTGGCAAAGAGTCAGCATCTCCTTTTTGTGTTGCCTCTGGCTCTCCTTCTCCTCAGCTTCCAGGCGTAGCAGTTTTTCATTCTCCTCAGCCTGTAGACATCTCAGTCTCTCTGCTGCTTCTGTTTCCAAATGCCTGCCCTCCAACTCAAGTCTCTTTAGCTCCAGATGGATTATTAAGTCCTGTGCAGTAAGGTTGTTCTGTCCATTCTCTAAGTGTTGTACATCTCTATGGCCAGTCTAATTGTCCTCCTAGTTGCTCTTCTCTGATGCTGCTGTAACCAAAGCCGCAATCATGTCTGCTTTAGTCAGGTTTCCATGCACCAGTCCTTTAGTCTGGCACATCTCAGCCAACTGGCTCCTTGTCAGCTTACCATACTCCTCTGCTGATATGCTTGCCTGCTCTCGTAGACTAGCGAAGCTAACAAAAGAAATAAAACAATTGTGATCTGAACTCTGAATATTCACTGAGTGGCTGATTTAGAGTACAAAAACACCTTCAGTGATCCCTGTACACAAGCCACAGTAATTCACTATCCACATCACTACAAGACAAATTAGTATTTGATGTGGCTAACTCACCACTGTAAACAGTTAATATGTGGTGTGGATATCCCACCACTGCTGACCAATTAATATATGACGCCCATGCACTGGATCAGTAATCAAGGAGCCTCAATCCTCACCACTAGCACCAGTGAGGGGCGTGCACATTTGGGGGAATAACAAGTACACACACACATTAAAGTACAATTTCCCTTAAGAGCCCACAGCGATCACAGTCTGTCTGGGGCTGGTTTCTCCCTTTCCCTCCAAATCCCCAATAAGACTCCCCCCGTGGCACAGCTGTAGGGTACAGATCTCAGCCTAGTGATCAAGCCAAAAGCTCCAGTACCATCTCTGTCCAACCAGTGTTTTGTGTCCCTCCCCAAGTAGCTGACACACACACTTTGAGATATGAGTTATATACAAACATACAGACACACCTGGGGAAGGCTGGAACAGGTTCTCCAGCTATGCCCCCTTCTCTCCAGACTATAAGGTAGAAATCACTGTTAACTACCACTATCAGCTAGTATAAGGCCCTTCCCAAAGGGTGACCAATTTCACTGAGTATTATTACTGTTATCTAAATAGTAAGTGTGCCAAACAGCAATACTATTGGAGTGGCTTGGTCAGTATCACCAAATACATGCAATGTACTCTAAGAGCTTAAATTATCTCTATACAAAACAGCCACAGTTGAAAGGTTCAAAATATTTAATAATAAATAATAAAAACACAAGGCAATACTTATTCATTCAACACAATGATATTACAGAGATCGGAAATCACAGGAAATGTTTTAAAAATAATCTGACATAAATATAGAAAACAGCTAGACTAATCTGGATAAATGCCTATCTAAGCGAAATATGAAGTTCCAAATACAACTTACAGAGCAAAGCAAGTGCCTGGTGAGTTGTTGTCAGATCTAGACAAAATCCAAAATGTTCAGTCTTTCTCTCTGAGAAAGTCTTAAATTGATAACACCCAGTACTGCTGAGTCATTTCACATTACATCATTGTTATCACTTCTGCTGAAGCTTGCCAGGCTCACAGAACTCAAAATTTAACATTTGTTTGTAATCTTGCACCTGCCAGGAGACCACAGCAATAACGGATGCTTTACATATAACACCTAGTAATTAACTCTTGTCCTAAGACAATAGAAAAAAAATCTTAGTCCAGACATCCTGTCTCCGATCTTGAGATCATGAGATCAAGCAGTCACAAAATGCTTCACTTATCAGCTTTTTTCCAGCAGAGTGCACTGTGGTTGCATTATTTGAAGCTCAGAGCATATAACACAGTTTTCCTACATTTAGTTTTCTTACATTTGTAAAAACATGCCCGAGGATTATATTAATATTTATGATGACGCAGAATTATTTACAAAATTCTATCTAGCTAGGCTGGCAGCCTTCACATATCACCCCCCCCCCCCCGAGGACTCAAGCGACCCTTGAGAAATGTTGCTTGAGAGGGTTAGGTCTATCTGAGTATACTTTACCTCATTTCCTGTCTTGAGACCCCATCTGGGTTGGCATTGCTAACCCCACTGCGGTGCTGCACTAACATATGATATGCTTGCAACCCTAGGCTCCATCTTAGCAACTTGGCATTTTGCTGGTGGGCTCAGTGTAACCATGTTAGGGGATTGTGATCTGTAACTACAGTGAATTTCCTTCCATACAAATAAGGCTGAAGTTTCTGCAGTGCCCACACTTTGGCTAGACATTCCTTTTCTACAGCTGCATAGCATTCCTCCCTGAGATGGAGCCTACAACTGAGATAAACCACTGGGTGCTGTTCTCCCACAGTACTTCCACAGACAAGCCAGCAGGTCTGACATGAAACTGGCATCTCTGTCAGTCGGTATTTCTTTTGGTAAACCTAACCTGATGAAAACCTCTAACAAAGCATTTGCCACCTTTTCTGCCTCAATGGAGGACAAAGCCACTCCCTTAGGGTATCTTGTAGCATAATCTACTACCACTAGGATATACCTTCTCCCTGTGGAACTTGGGGTACTCAGGGGCTCCACAATATCCATAGCTACCCTTTGAAATGGCTCCTCAATCACAGGCAAAGGCATCAAATGAGCTCTCGCCTTGTCTAATGCCTTGCCTACCTTTTGGCACTGCTCACAGGTCCTGCAGTACCCTGTTACATCTCTGGAAATTCCAGGCCAATAGAAGTTCTGCATAATACATCTCTTTGTATGTGTTATGCCCATATGACCTGCAAAGGGAATATCATGATCTATGGCTAGAAGTGCCACATGGTACCAACTGCTGTATTCTCTCACTTTCCAGACCTCCCTAAGGGGTCTACTCTCAATACAGTAACCCTTTGTCCTAGTATACAGAATCTCCCTTGTCTTAAGAATGAGGCACCTCACTAGCTACCTCTCTCAGGTCTTGTAATGTAGGGTCTGAGAGCTGAGCCTGTCTCAACTCTCTCTTTGTAATCCTTCCCAGCTCCCCTTCCACAGGAATTCTGGAATCCTCTGACAGTGGTGCCTCACTGTCAGCCTGGGTACTACTACTCACCTCTGCCTTTGCAGTCACTCTGTCCAAGGGAACATCAGTACCCACAAGCTGCTGTGGCTTACCTTCAGTCTCACTGTTACAGGGTAGCTCCTTTCCTGAAGTAAACACTTCACCAATCCTGGCTGCAAGTATGCGGTCTGAATGGGTCTCCCCCAGGCTACCAGACCCACATGCTTGTCTTGAAGCCTGACTGCATGTAACTGCATTAACACATGGTACTGCATTATCAAAATCCTTTCCTATCAGGAAATCTGCAGGATGATAGTTGGTACCCCTGTTGTCTCAAGACAACCTACTATTGGCATTTGTCCTTACAACTTACTGTCTCCTTCACCTTTTGTTCCCCACCTTGCTTTTATGGACATCTATATGCCACATGGTCCCACTGATTGCATTCAAAACATTTAAACCAAGGCCATGGATGTGAACCTGGACTAGTGGCTTCCCCTGCTACTGTCAGATCCTGTTGGGGCAGTCTGGGCTGCCCACCATGGGTTCCCTTAGAGCCATGAGCAGCAAAGGGTGTCCCTTTCCTGTGCAGGGATGCCCTGCTTGCTATGTATAGGTCTCCCTTCTTCCACAACTCATCTGAAGTAGCACATTGTCTATCAGCTAACCAGATCCTCATGTCCTCAGGCAAAGTGCTAGCGGCTTGTTCCCTCACCAAAAGGTCTGCCAGCCTTTCAAAAGTGGTGACCTGACATCCACTCACCCACCTATGGAAATAAGTGCTTAGTTCAGCAACATATTCACACACACACTTTCATCTGCCTTGGTTCTATGCTCACAAAACGTTTTCCTATAAGCTTCAGGTGTTAGCTTAAAAAATTCTAACAAACAATTCTTAACAGCAGTATAATCAAAAAATTCATGATCAGATAATTTAGACAGCACAGTTACAACTTTACTATGGACTAAGGGGGTCAGGAACCATACCCAAATCCTTTGGTCAACATCATAATGTTTACATACCCTTTCAAATATATGAATAAAACTATCAAAATTATCCCCTTCTGTAAACTGCAGAAGAAATTTACTGACCTTTTGTGCTTCTGGGGTCGGGTTACTCCCTTCCCCATTACCTCCATGACTCTGGCAAAGAGTCAGCATCTCCTTTTTGTGTTGCCTCTGGCTGTCCTTCTTCTCAGCTTCCAGGCATAGCAGTTTCTCATTCTCCTCAGTCTGTAGACATCTCAGTCTCTCTGCTGCTTCTGTTTCCAAATGCCTGCCCTCCAACTCATGTATTTGTAGCTCCAGATGGATTTTTAAGTCCTGTGCACTAAGGTTGTTCTGTCCATTCTCTGAGTGTTGTACATCTCTACGGCCAGTCTAATTGCCCTCCTGGTTGCTCTTCTCTGATGCTGCTGTGACCAAAGCCGCAATCGTGTCTGCTTTAGTCAGGTTTCCATGCACCAGTCCTTTAGCCTGGCACATCTCAGCCAACTGGCTCCTTGTCAGCTTACCGTACTCCTCTGCTGACATGCTTGCCTGCTCCCACAGACTAGCTAAGCTAACAAAAGAAATAAAACAGTTGTGATCTGAACTCTGAATATTCACTGAGTGGCTGATTTAGCATACAAAAACACCTTCAGTGATCACTATACACAAGCCACAGTAATTCACTATCCACATCACTACAAGCCAAATTAGTATTTGATGTGGCTAACTCACCACTGTCAAACAGTTAATATGTGGTGTGGATATCCCACCACTGCTGACCAATTAATATATGACGCCCATGCACTGGATCAGTAATCAAGGAGCCTCAATCCTCACCACTAGCACCAGTGAGGGGCGTGCACATTTGGGGGAATAACAAGAACACACACACATTAAAGTCAATTTCCCTTAAGAGCACACAGAGATCACAGTCTGTATGGGGCTGGTTTCTCCCTTTCCCTCCAAATCCCCAGTAAGACTCCCACCCAGCACAGCTGTAGGGTACAGATCTCAGCCTAGTGATCAAGCCAAAAGCTCCAGTACCATCTCTGTCCAACCAGTGTTTTGTGTCCCTCCCCAAGTAGCTGACACACACACTTTGAGATATGAGTTATATACAAACATACAGACACACCTGGGGAAGGCTGGAACAGGTTCTCCAGCTATGCCCCCTTCTCTCCAGACTATAAGGTAGAAATCACTGCTAACAACCACTATCAGCTACTATAAGGCCCTTCCTAAAGGGTGACCAATTTCACTGTGTATTATTACTGTTATCTAAATAGTAAGTGTGCCAAACAGCAATACTATTGGAGTGGCTTGGTCAGTATCACCAAATACATGCAATGTACTCTAAGAGCTTAAATTATCTCTACACAAAACAGCCACAGCTGAAAGGTTCAAAATATTTAATAATACATAATACAAATACAAGACAATACATATTCATTCAACAAAATGACATTACAGAGTTCAGAAATCACAGGAAAATGTTTTAAAACAATACTGTGGGATAGTCTGACATAAATATAGAAAACAGCTAGGCAAAATGCCTATCTAACTCTAAGAGAAATACTAAGTTCTAAATACTGCTTACTGAGAAAAGCAAGTGCCTGTTGAGTTGTCATCATATCTCAACAGAATCCAAAATGCTCAATCTTTCCCTGTGAGAAAGTCTTAAATTGATAACACCCAGTACTGCTGAGTCATTTCACATTACATCATTTTTATCGTGTCTTGTAAAGTTTCCCAGGCTCACATAACTCAAAATTTAGCATTTGTTTGTAATTTTGCACCTGCCAGGAAACCACAGCAACAAAGGACATTTTACATATAAAACCTAGTAATTAACTCTTGTCCTAAGACAATAGAAAGAATTTCTTAGTCCAGGCATCCTGTCTCTGCGCTTGAGATCAAACAATCACAAAATGCATCACTTATTAGCTTTCTTCCAGCAGGGTGCACTGTGGTTAAAATTTTTGAAGCTTAGAACATATAAGACAGTTTTCTTACATTTAGTTTTCTTACATTTATAAAAACATGCCTGTGGATTATATTAATATTTGTAATGACAAAGAATTATTTACAAAATTCTATCTAGCTAGGCTGACAACCTTCACAGTTACCACTATATCTCAGTTACTTACTGTTGGACTCTAACTATTTTAATGCATCAGAATCATTATGTGATTATGGTTATAATATCTCAATGGATCTGATGTCCACTTCAAGCCTGCTTTATTTGAATCAAGCTAGACTTAAGAAATGCTTTTTTAACTTCGATGTAAACAGAATGGCAGTAGTGTGAGTCACGGCATCTCGTACAACTTTTGTAACCAAATTTCATTTTTACTTTTTTGCTTTAATTACTTTTATTTGTGTTCTCATAGTGGCTCTTACCTTTTTAATGGTAGTTGTAAATGCTCAACAAAATAAACTAGCTGAACTGCATATTATAAGGCTTCCAATTTTTTGTTCAAGTGCTGACAGACGTTCTCCCACATTCTCTCTTAGTAACAACTATCATTGCAATCTAGGAGCTGTTTACTAACCACTCTTACTTCTACTTCAAAGAACTTTTAGGTTCATAGGTTGGTACTGGGCTATCTGCCTGAAGGCATATATTAGCCCAGCCACATTGTGCGGTATTCACCGCCCCTTTAGTAGTTCCCAGACCCTTGTACTAGCAGCTAGTACCCTTGGCCCCTATCTAGTGGTGCTGTTGGTGTGATCCCTGGTGTGAACTTTCTGTTACCCATCCACTCATCAAGGTTCCTCTTGAAGACTGATAGTGAGGGGCTCTGTCTTATGTAGATCGGGACCCTGTTCCATAGTAAGGGAAGTCTCTGCGAAGAGAATCTATCCCTCCAGCATGTTCTATTCATTGTTGTGTTGAGGTTTATATCCCTAGAGCGTGTAGCTCGAGTAGATTTGGTTTTGCTAAGATGGAGCATGTTCAACAATTCTGGGTTAGGGTTCTTGTACACAGACCTGAAGAAGTCTAGAAGGACGAAAGCGATCTATGTTAACAATAGGTTATGAAAACAGAAACTGGTTTTTACATGCAAAATGTATATGTATTATATTTATATATAATTTTTGATCGCAAAATGAACTAAGGTTGATATATTTCCAGCCATGTAGTATATTGCCTTGTATAAAATCACAGACTTAATAATCTACTTAATAATTTGGTTAAATAAGATGTACCATTAAAGTGCATTAGGGCTATATATTATTATGACAGCTACTAGGTAGGGCAGGACCAGCTCGAATGTCACACTGATGGGGGAAGGGATGTGAATTTAACATGTGTACCAATAACACTTTGTTTTACAGCACAATAAACCACTCCCATGCCTGATAAAAAGTATATATATATTTAGAAAGCTTGTGAGGAAATTATTACTCTATTTTTGTTTTACTTGGATCGCTTATCTGTGTACTTAATAAAGGATTTTTGACTGGAAACAGACTGCCTGCCTTGCTTGGATTACTTTCAAATACTTAGTAATGCTGTAGAATTATATATTTTCTATTATTACTTTTTGACTTGACGAGTTTACGTTCGCTACTTCTACTACTATTGTCTGATCTGATTAATATACATTTAAATATTTAAAGACTGGTGTATTTTAAAGGTAAACATTAAGGTGTGCTTTTGTTTTGCTGTTTTGTTAGTTTTGATTACCTGGCATCTTGAAGACTAGGAAGGAAGGACATAGTTTTGGAAAGTCACCATTTACCACCCGTTGTGAGAAATGTGTGTGTGTGTGTGGGGGGGGGGGTATTGTGGAGCTTACCTGGCTGTAGTGGGTGCTGACTATTACCAAAGGCAGAAATGCACATTTACCATATACCATGAAGGTCAACTGTAATTTCTGTTTTAATAGGCATCAGTAGTGGGAGTCAAATCCTAGAATTTTGGTTCCATTGTGCGTTCAAATATTGGCATATAAGGTGCAGATATTAAAGCCTGTAGCCCCTGTTCATCACACCCAACATAATATCTTCTGTTTCACTGATTCATTGTGTTCTGCTACTAGTGTAACCTCTTTAAATTTGAAAGCAAATAAGACAAAATACTACATACTCTGGATGTAGTCAGCTCAAGTATCCTGTAGAGAAAACAAAAACTATAAAAAAATATTCAGATTATTTGTCTTTTTACAAGACAAGGCTGATCTGTGACCAAACAAACTCAGCCTGAGTTGTTAACACATTGAATTAAAATACTGTAGGGTTCTGCCAAAACTTATTGCACTAGAACCGCTACCACTTCTCTTTCCTCTTTTAAGAATATGTAAGGTCAGGATAGATGTGAGGCTGCAGCTTGGAGCCATTTATACATGTTTACTAAGCAGAGAATGCACTTCAAGCTAGAAACTCAATCTGGAAGCAGAGCAGGTGACAGGATGGCACTATTGTAAGGCACCTTCTCATAATTATCTACTGCTCCGGAGTAGTTCTGTAACCGAGATTCTGCCCAAATGTTATGCAACATACCACTATAGAAAACAGTCTTGAAAGATAATACCATAACTGTTTGAGGAATCTCATGTTAGTAACTGTGAATCTGTTTACTATTTGCCATCCATTCCCTATTGCAAAATTACCAGCTTATCATTTTTAATGTAACATAGGCAATCTATTCTTCAAGGGCAGCAGGCACTGAATTTGTAGATGAAACACTGAAATATAAAGTTGTTTGCTAGCTGCAACCTTTTTATTTGTTACAGATCTCTTTAATGTGGAATTATTCATATAACTTTTACTTCTTCAGAGATTGTGCATCTTGACCGATATTGGCGGATTGTAATGACAGAAGTTTGAGTGGCCTTTTATGGTTGAACTGTTCTGAACTGGGCAGTTTTGTCATTGTTGGTTCATATGTTTTGTTGCATTGCTTACTGAAGAAATGTTTAAAACTACAAACTTAAAACGCAGTATAACAAGTGGTCCTGTACTATACAGGGAATATAATTTAATTATTACATATTCTATTTTAATACAATCGGGAAGGTGAACCAAAGAACTTTTGCATTGTCCTAAAAATGAATGTAAGGAGTCTATGATTTGAAAACAGCCCAAAGGTAAAGTTAATCCAGCACTGGACAAATGCATTTTCTTTGAATGTGGATTTCAATGCTGTTTCAGTAAATGTGAGTTTAAAGGCAGATTTAATGCTAAGTTTGTTTTCATTATGAGACCTTTATTGCTTTGTTTAGCAAATGTCTACCAGTGTTTGTACTATAAAATTTGAAATAAAAGTTTTAAATGAAATCCAAATATCTGTAATCATTGTAGAAATAAAGCAGAAAACAGTATGTACACTGAGAGTTTTGAAGAGTGTTTATGGCAACTGGGAAGAAATGGAGAAATAGCAAAGTAATGGAACACTGGAATGGCTGCGTGGGGGAAGGGAGGGGGTATCAAAATTACACATATTTTACTTTTATGCACATGTCCAGAATTTTTGACATGAAAAGTTGGCAACCCTAAGTAGGGGGTGTGGGGGGGGCACAGCCCCCCACAATGGGAGGTGTGGGAGGCATAGCCCCTCACCCAGTGCAGTTTAATATTGTCTAGTATAACTGTGGTGGTGGTGCTGCAGTAGCATTGTTGCCTCACAGTAAGTCGTTGTCCTGTTCGATTCTCAGCTAGAGCGTCTTCTGTGTAGAGACATGCATGAATGGGCATACCTTCATTGAAGGTTGTGCATCAGGGTTGGCAACTTGGCATGTAAAAATCCACTGCCAATCATTAGCGGACCGGAGTTCCGCTGTGGCGACCCCTAACCGGGAAAAGCCGAATGACACAACAACATTGTGTTATATTCAGCGGTCCCTATTAAAAGGGTAAGTAGTTTATAACCTGAGTAGTTGGGGGGGCTATGCCCCCTACACCCCCATTGTGGGAGGGTTGTGCCCCCACATCCCCCTACTTTAATATTCTCACTCTGAGGCCACACTACAGTGGGGGGAAAGAGCAGATGCACTATCAGTAACATTTTCAGTGAAATGGATTTTCGGCGAAATGTCATATACCCATATATACATATATATATATATACATATGGATCTAAGACTTTTGCACGAAAGTGCAAAAGCCCGAATCCATTATCACCGAACTCACTTTAACGAAAGCACTTTTCACCGAAAAGCACTTTCATTAAAGTGCGTTAAAAAAGAAAAAAAAAAAACAAATCTACGTTTATGCAGGTTAGCAAGCCCCCCCTGCACCCCCCATACAACCCCTACTTCAATATTTTTATAATATTCCCTTACCCGCACTGTAGTACGATCTCCGGAACAGGCATACTTACGCAAAAGTGCTTTTTCGGTGAAAAGCACTTTTGCGTAAATATGCCCCACTGATAATCATTCGATGGAAAGTGCATTCAGTGATCTGTATGGATCCCATATATATGTGTGTATATATATATATATATATATATATATATATATATAGATATATATATATATATATATATATATATATATATATATATATATACATACATACACACACACACACACACACACACACATATATATATATATATATATATATATATATATATATATATATATATATATATATATACACACAAACACACACAATGTAAACTCCTGGCATATACATCTTGTTCCTGAACTGTAAGTCCATACATTTTTTTAATTTGTTGGCCTTTGTTCTTATCTAATTTTAAAAAGCAACTTGTTCTGTCTTCTATCTGCTTTATAGTAAAAGAAAATCCTACCCTTCCTTGTATTCAAGGCGCTAATTTAATATATTTTTTTATTATTTCTTGCACACTTTTCATGGTTAACAGCTCCATTCATAAGTTCATAGGTGTGTAGTAGGCCAACATCCTGGAGCCTTTACAAGACTAACCCACAGAAGTGCCCTGGCATCATGTCACCATTAGTTCTCAGTGCCTCTATCAAGTAGAGCCACTGGAGTGATCCCCGGGGTGAACTTTCTATTTCCCATCCACTCATCAAGATTTCTCTTGAAAAGGGGCAGTAAGGTGCTAAGGTATTCCCCATTTGTTTATTGTTTAAACATTTGAACACGCATTAGAACATTTGAACATGCATATAAATAAGTTATGTTCTTACCATAATGTTCCATCTGTGTTGTTCATCTTCATTCATTCATTACTGATGGGTGTCGGTTCTGTCCTCGTAACCAAGTCAGCCTTATAACAAGCTCGTGCCAGCCAAAAAACTCTTGAGCCAAGCTTTACCCATAGTGCCCCTCTCCATGTTACCTTAGATCGAGCTTGCCCATGATAAAGAAAGCAGAGGCTTTTTCTATGTAGGTCCCCTAATGTGGGATTTGGACCAATTCCAAACCTCCAGGAGCCCCTTGGAGGGGGAAGGAGGGTGGGACGTAATGAACAAATGAAGATGAACAACACAGATAGAACATTATGGTAAGAACATAATTTCTTTATGTGATGGTGTTAGTCTTCATTCATTCCTTGCTAATGAGACAGTGTACCTAGCTACTTTATGTCCTGGAAGGCCCTATGAAAGGATATTCCTGAGTACCATTGAACCAAAGGATGCTCTCCCCCTGGAGACCAAATCCAGTTTGTAATGGGTGATAAAGGTATGAGGGGTAGCCCAGGTTGCAGTTGCACAGATATCATCCATTGAAGCCTTTGAATGTAAAGCAACAGAAGTCGCCACTGATCTGGTTGAGTGTGCTTTGACCTTGCTCGGTAGAGGAATTTTATTATGTTGGTAGATAAAGCATATACAATTTCTCAACCACTTAGATAAAGTCACTTTGGAAACAGAGTTTCACAATTTAGTGCCTGAATAGGAAACAAATAACTGGTCTGATTTACATACTGATTTAGTTCTGTCCAGATAAAATCGTAATTGTCTATGTACATCCAGCAAATGAAGGCAGTATTCTCCTTTGAGAAGTTTGGAAAACAGACTGGTAGGTTAATTGTCTGGTTAATTGTCAATTCTAAAAAAACTTTGGGCAGAAAGGAAGGGTTAGTCTGGAGTGACACTCTGTCCTTATGAAAGACCATGTAAGGGCATTTTATGCACAAGGCCTGAAGCTCGGATATGCATCTTGCTGAGGTGATGGCTACTAAAAATAGAGATTTCCAGGATAAGAACTTTATATTGCAAGTGGCATCAGGTGTGAAAGGTAATCATGTCAGGGATTGCAGCGCTAGTGTTAAACTCCAAGGTTCGATCGGTTCTTTGAAGGGTGGTCTGATATGTGAGACCCCTTTCAAGGAGGTTTTACAGAGATGATGGGAAATTAAGGATGAGTCTTGGAATCCATTATGAAAGTTTGAGATAGCAAAATGTACCCTAATGGTGGAAGCTGCTGCTCCTGAATGAAGAAGGCTTGACAAATAATCCAAAACCACACTAACAGGGGCTGAGCAAGGGTCTAGTTCTCTCTGTAAGGACCAAATAAGAAATCTCTTCCACTTGCTAAGATAGATTTTCCTGGTGGATGGTTTATGTGAAGCCAGAGGAATGTTACATACTGGGGAGGTAAGGTTATTCTGCCTGGCAATTACTGGAAGTGTAGAAACCAGGCTGTCAGCTTGCGACTAGATATGTTTGGGTATATCAACCCTTGTGGGTGTGAGATTAATTCCGGGGTTGGATACAGAATCCATGGTTGGTGTACTAGGTGAGGTCAAAAGAAGGGAAACCAAACTTGTTGGGGCCAGTAGGGTGCAATGAGGATTACTCTGCTTCTCAACCGAAAGGCCTTCTTTAGAAATTGTGGGATCAGGGGAAGGAGAGGGAAAGCATACAGAAGTCCCATGGGCCAATCATGTATTAGAGCATCCCTCGGGGACTCCCCCTGTGGGGGAATTAGGGCAAAGTAGCTGCTGCATTTCTGATTTGTTGGAGAGGCGAATATGTTGGAACAAGGCTGGCCCCAGCAGCTGAAGATCTTTGCTGCTGTGATTAAATTGAGGGACCAAGTGAGGCAGGAGGATACATCTGCTCTGCAATCACGTTAGAATTCCGGGAATGTGCATTGCTATCAGAAAGCAGTTGGAAGCTGTCACACATTGCCAAATTCTCATGGCCTCTCAACACATCAGGGAGGACTTGGTTCCCCCTTGCTTGCTGATGTACCAGACCACTGACATGTTGTTGGACTGGATAATAATTGTCCCTGACAGGAGGACAGATTGGAATGCTTGCAAGGCTAGAAGCACTGCCCTCAGTTCTAAAACACTGATATGTAGGTTGTCCTCCATGGGTGACCAAGTGTCTTGGACCATCTTTCCCTGGAGGTGCCCCCCCCCCCACCATATCAGGGAAGCGTCCGTGGTCACTATGGCCTTGGGCTGAGATGGGGGTAAAGGGAGACTCCATAGGTCTTTGTCTGGCTTCATCCACCAAGTTAAATCTTGTTTGCCTCGGTTTGTTATGCAGATCTGAAAGGATATAGGATGATGTGAAGGGGACCACTGTGCTAGTATGAGCCATTGAAGAAGTCTCATATGTAGTCTCGCCAGCAGAACTATTGTAATTGATGCTGCCATTGATCCTAGAAGTTGAAGGACAGCCCAAGCTGGAACTTTGTCTTGAGAGAGTATCACCCAGAGTTGGGACCTCAGTCTTTCTAGTCTGTGATCTGAAAGGGAGACTATGCAAGACTGAGTGTTGAAGCTGCTCTTATGAATTCCAGGGTTTGAGAAGGAGTCAGCTTGCATTTTACCCTGTTTATTGAGATTCTTAGGTAATTTGCTAGTTTTAGAGTGTAATGTAAGGCTGTGACCAATAGATGCTTGGTGGGGGCAGTAAGGAGCCAGTCATCTAACTAGGGAAATACTCAGAATCCTTGCAGTCTCAAGTGAGCTGTTATCACTGCCATGCATTTGGTGAACACTCAGGGGGCTGTAGAGAGTCTAAAGGGCAGTGCCCTGAATTGGTAATAATTGACTTGCAGCCAGAAGCGAAGGAATCTTGTGGAGTGTTTGTCAATTTTTATGTGATAACACGCATCCTGAAGATCTATTGAGCACATCCAATCATCCTTCTCCAGGAAGGGTAGGATAGACTGAACCGTGACCATCCAGAATTTTGTTTGGTTGACAAATTTGTTCAGAATGCTGAGATCCCAAATCAGTCTCCAGTCCCCTGTCTTTTTTGACACTAAAAAGAACCTTGAGTAAAATCCATAGGTTCATAGGTTGGTACTAGGCTATCTGTCCTAGGGCCTATACAAGCCTAGCCATAACAATTCCCTGGCTATTTCTTCCCACACTATTTACTTCCCTGGACCCCTGTCTAGCAGGGTAACTGATGTGATCCCTGGGGTGAATTTCCTTTCTCCCATCCAATCATCAAGGTTCCTTTTGAAGAGGGCCAAAGAGGCGCTCTGCTTGACATGTATGGGCAGTCTATTCCTGAGCCTGGGGTGTCTCTGGGTCAGGAACATATCCCTCCAGCATGTTTTGTTTCTTGTGATGACAAGATTTAGATCCCTGGAGCGTGTGGCTCTGAGGGATTGGGATTTCTTTAAGTGTAGCATGTCCAACAGCTCTGGGTTTAACATGGCCTTGTATGTTAAGCAGAGATTGCCTCGGAGTAGATGATATGCGACAGATCCTATTTGGTCTGGACTGCTTGGATGACTCTTTTTTGAAACAGCTTTCGTATTCCTTGAGCTGCTGCTTCCCTTTTACTGGGTGGAACATTGGGAATGTGCCTTAATGGCTTTGGGCAAATATTGAAAGGTACGTGGTAACCTCTGGTGATTATAGTCTGTACCCACAAATCTGTAGTTATTGTTTGCCAGGTAGGGTGATGCAGAGAGAAACGTCCCCCGACTGCTTCCAGAGGAAAGCAATTGGGCCGCTCTTCAGGAGCACTGGTAGGACTGTCCAGAGAAAGAATCTCTGGACCCCTGGTTATGCAGACCCCCTCTGCCTCTGTAGGGGAGTCTTCCAGATGAATTCCCCCCTCTGCACCAGGGGTAAACTTGCCACATGTCACAGAAAGGACCCTGAGATTTCTTGTGCCACATCTTTCCACTCCTCTGATTCCTAGAGTAGGATCGTTGGGGGGTGGAAAAATATACGCCCATGGCAGACAGGGTCTTGCCATCCTTTTCACATTGGTCTTTCACTTTTGGGCCAAAGAGGGAAGAAGCTTCCACTGGAGCATTAAGAAATGAGGTCTGCAAAATCACAAAGGTGCATCCAGGCGTGACATCTCATGACAACGCCTGAAGCCACAGCTCTAGCTGCCCCTTCGGCAGTGTGAGAGATCAACAGTATGGATGAGTTGGATATAGATTCCAGGGTTGCAAGCTGCAAGGCAACTTTGTTGCGCACCTCATCAGAAACTGCTTCTGCCAAAGTTCCAGAGAGTTCTGAGATTAGGTCTCTCTGGAGCCTGGTAAAGTGTGCCAAGTAATTCAAGGACCGAATGGCAAAGGTCAATGAGGCAAACACTCGCTTCTCTAACTTGTCCATCACACGAGACTCCTTGTTTGGGGGGTGGACAGTATGTCTCTCCTAGGTGAGTTCTTTCTAAGTGGCCACTGCAACCACCATAGCATCTACCAGAAGGCCTTTGGACCAATGAAGACTTTCTTCCGGCGGGTATAAAATTTTGTCTGGACTCCGGGGGACTGGTTCAATGGTATCAGGACTCTTCCATGCATGCTGCATGATGAGTTGGACTAGTTCATCTGCAGGCAGGGTCACCCAAGAAGTAGAGGGTCGAGCACAAAAAGCCTACAAGAATATGGACTCCTCAGAGGAGGGGTTGGTGTGCTTCTAGCCTCCCGGCTGTTTTTAGATTTCCAGTAGGGGGCAACCATGAGGACCCCTCTCCTTCATCATAGTCTGTATCTTCAGTGGGAAACTCTTCGAGGAAGTCCACGTGCTTCCTCTTGCATGATCTCTTAAGCGGTACCTCTTCAGCGGAGATTTCTGAAGAGGACTCCAAAGAGAGGGTACCCTGTGGTAGGGTATCTTGAGGCTCTTGTGCTCAATGTCCTGATGTGGTGGACTGTGTCAGCTGCAGTTCAAAGGGAGGATATAGATAGTACTCCAACATCGAAGGTTTGCCTACAGAGGCAAGGGCCCTCTCCATCACTTGGAAAGTTGGCCCAACTGAAGAGGAGTGGGAGCCCAGAACCAAGAGGGACAACCTCGGAACCAGGGTCACATCCCCGCTCAGATAAACCACTTCCCAGGAGGGAGCCCCAAGAAGACTTGGTGCTGCCAAGACTCCCGGAACCATAGTAGATGGAGCTATAGAAAAAGTTTGCGCAGTATTAGGGGTCATGGTGCCGGCAGCCCAGTCACGATCTTGAGAATGGCTTGGCTCTGAATGAGTCGATGACCAAAGGGTCAGCTCCAGAACCATAGTGAGGTTCACCAGTGGAACCAAAGGAGTGGGAACCAAAATAGGTGTTGGTGCCGGGTGCTTCAATACCTGCAAGGAGATCAAAGGAAGAGAATATGCAGGAGTCCATGGAGGAAAAACTCCCAA
This sequence comes from Protopterus annectens, assembly GCF_019279795.1. Taxonomy (NCBI): domain Eukaryota; kingdom Metazoa; phylum Chordata; order Ceratodontiformes; family Protopteridae; genus Protopterus; species Protopterus annectens. Next base: position 147,374,498 of record NC_056740.1, read on the forward strand.
CTCCATTTGAGAGGGGAGTTTTGGAAGGTGTTGAAATCCCTCTGGCCGTCAATAGCTGATCTGCAAGTTGCACCACTTCCATTTCTGAGAGGCTCCTGGAGGAGCGGGTTAATATCCTGACAGTGAATCGGGCCGTTCCAAGAAAGGGCTATATTGTTGCCTAAAGAATGGATCTGCTGTAGGGGAGTATCGGGTCTGAGCAGTAGTTTCTCCTTTCAACACCATGGTGTCAGGACCAGTAAGATGCATAGGGGTGGGGAGTGACCGATGTAGGGTAAACTATTTGTGGATTAGAAAAGGAGATCGGAGTTGAAGTGGTAATCATAGGCATGGTCAGTGCAGTAGTCTTTATCGGTACCGAGGGTGGCACTAAGGTAGGTACTTTTAGTTCTAGAGCCGAGGACGACACCATAGAGGGGGGTTGAGACCCTGGTGCCAAAGTTGATGGCGGTCAATTTTGGAATTTTGGTCTTTGGTTCCGAAGATTTAGAGTCAGTGCCATGGGGTGAAGACAGAACCGAATGACATTTGCTTTTGTGTTCTTTCTTGGAAGGGGGTGAACCCTTCAACCCAGAAATAGTCTCTGCAAAAGGAGTTTTTAAATGGCCCTTGAGTATCAGTTTGTTTTTCCTCTCATTGATCGTGCGAGAATTGAATGCCTTACAAATTTTGCACGGAGGATATATGGATAGGTGGGGAACACTCAGACTGTAGACGCAAGAAGTATGGGCATCCGAATTCGGCTTTTTGCAACCACACTGGTTTCACTGTTTAAATCCAGTTGTTCCTTTCTTTTCTGACATACCAGAAAAGGACAATCCAAAAAATAACACACACTAAACAGATTAATATATACTCTGAAAACTAACCAAGAAAGAAAGGAAGAAAGGTCTAAACTCTCTCTCTTTTTTTAAACGGATAAACAAGGAAATAAGAGAAAAAAAGGAGAGGCGATACCAACAATGGTATTAAGAAATTACCTCAGAGAGTAGAGAGAACGGCCTGTACCAGAGATGGTACTAAGAATACCCAAACATTTGTAAGAAAAGAGAAAGGGAGACACTAAAGCAGATATATAAACTAGCAACCAACAAGTAAAGTAATATATAATAAAAATTTAGTATTAAAGAACTATCAAAGGAAATTTTTAATAGAAAACTTTGAAAAACTTTTCTGAGAGCTGGCTTTACATGTTCTGATAACTACATGGCAAACAAGATCTGAGGTAACAGGGCCAGGGGCACTATTGGTAAAGCTTAGCTCGAGAGTTTTATGGCTGGCACAAACTTGTTCTAAGGCTAACTCGGTTCCGAGGATGGAACCGACACCCATCAGTAAAGAATGAAAGAAGATTAACAACATCAGATTAAATCTTCTCTATATATAGAGCCTGTAATATACTAAGAATAACATCAGCCTTTTCAATCTTTCCTCATAACATAGGTTTCCTAGAACTTGAATTCTCTTGTAAAGATATATTTGCACCTTTTTTAACTGATTTAGTTCACAACTGGAATACTTATAAAACTCGCTTCCATATTCAATAATAAGTCTAATTATAGCTTTAAACACTGAAACCATAACTTTTTCATCTCTGGAAGAAATTACTCTAAATATTGTTTTTATTGTCAAATAAAAGTTTTCAGAAACTTATTTACTGAAAACTTAGAATGCCCAAGTTCTCATACCATACACATTCACCAACAATCATTCCATTTCTACCACTGTGCATAACTTTGGTTTCAGCATACTTAAAAACAACTCTGTTTTTCTTGGCCCACTCACACAATCTATCTAGACAGCTTAGTAATTCCAGCAGATCTCTCACAGATGTAACTATCCTGTCAATTTTAGCATCATCAGCAAACTTTTCTAGTCGTCATTTCGTCACCACTAGAAAACTGGCCATAAATACATGAAACAGAAAGAGTCCAGTAGTGATTCATCAGGGACACCACCCCTTCTACTTTCTACTTACCTTAATTTTAGTCCATATATGCAGACCCAAGCCTTCTGATTGCCTGCCTAATTTGCAGTCCCCCTCACTGCATACCCATTAAAATTCCATTTATCCAGTGCTTCTATAATGAATTTTTTGTGATACTAAGTTGAAACCCTTTGCCATGTAGACAAAAAAAAACACATCCACTACTAAATTAGTATCTAGGCCCTTCACCGCTTCAGTATCAAAACTAGTTAGATTGCTAGTAGCAGATATTCCTGAAGTAAACCCATGCTAGCAAATATCACAGTAATTTATGACATTTGATATCTTCATTAAACTCAGCAAGAAATACTCAAAATGTGTTCCTGTTATACTTGTTAAGCTTATGGGTCTAAATTTATCTACATCATGAGGGGTCCCCTCTTTTGAACTGGAATAATATTAGCTTTTTTCCAATAACAGGGAACTATTTTAGATATTACAGTTTGCTGAATCCAAAATAAAAAAATAATGGTTCCAGTAATGCATATTTTATATTATTTAAAAATCGATTAACCTTATCATGATCGAGAGAGAAATACAGGCTTATTTTATGTAAAACTTCCTCAACCAATCCCATAGTAACTAGTGGTAGGGGGCTTTCACCAGAGTGCTTACCACCTCCTTTCTCAGAAAAGAAGTCAGGAAAGCTCTCTACTATTTTGCAAGTTAGTTAGTTATTACTTTTCCCTCCTGAGAAATGAATGGATTTTTACTACTAACCTTCCTTTATTCTCTTGCACATTTGAAAAAGGAAACTTATGAAAAGTCAGCGAGTCAAACTGTCTTTTTGGGTTGTCTTTGGTTCTGTGAGGTTCCCCCTTTTTTTTTTGAGCCTTTCTGCCACTATTTTTATGAAAAAAAATTCCCGACCCTTGCTAAGACTGTTTGTTCTGTTTCCTACAAAAGGATTCTGAACTATAAGGAAACAAAACTTTGAAAGGAAGGTTGAAAATTCTGATTGATCCTATGAATTAACTTCCCTCTTTCATCGAATCTTTTAAAGACCTCAGCAGAAGAGGGGCCAAACAAATTCACTATAGCTAGGGTAGCATGCAATATCTTAGCTTTGATATCCTTTGGTAAATATTGTGCAAGTAACTAAGCAAACCTCGTTACTGACCCAATACAATCTCATCTGGATACAGCATTGGCAGAGTCATAAGAACACTTCAAACAGTATTTGGTTACTTGAGAAACAGAAAATAGTAAAAAAATCAGAAATGCCTTAATCTCTGAAGAAGGGGGGGGGGGGAGCAAATTCTCTATAGCTAGGGTAGCATGCAATATCTTAGCTTTGACATCCTCTGGTAAATATTGTGCAAGTAACTAAGCAAACCTCATTACTAATCCAGTGCCATCTGGTCTAGATACAGTATTGCTAGAGTCATAAGAACACTTCAAAGAGTATTTGGTTACTTGAGAAACAGAAGATAGTAATAAATTCAGAAATGCCTTAATCTCTGAAGAAGGGAGGTTAGCAGTTAACTTTCTCATATTTTCAAAAGAAGCAAACAGAAATGTTGACATATAAGCCTGGGAATTCAGAATTCTAAAAGCTAAAGTGGAAGAAAAATATACACATTCTTCCCAAATCTTTCAAATGTTTCCCCATCTTTTCAAAAGGAATAGGGTTAGCATTTACAAGATGTTTGGCAAAAGATGATTTTGCCAAAAAATAACTGTAGGGTCTGATTTGGAGTTTGAAAAAAAAGTGGGTCTGGGGAACCTTATTTAATGTATCAGTCTTTTCAATGCAAGATGCTAACTGTCAGGCATAAAGCAGGCTATCAAGAAAACATCATCTAATTCTGTTAAAGCAGGATGAATAGCATCAAGTTAAGGAAAATGCAGCTGCAATAAGTCATAATATTTTGCCTGGGTACTGGAATGTCATTATTTTCCCACTAAAACAAGTTTTTCTTTTTGCCTATAGTTTTGAAAAAAAAAAACTCTTTAGGGGATGAATCTGAATAATCTTTATACAGAATCTCCTTCCCCCTACTTTGGCGTAGTTACTGTAGAAATGCAATCTAAGTCTAATTTATGTCCTTCAGACTGGGAATTGGTACCTGAAAGAGAGGGACATCTTTTTCTTTTAAGATTCATTAAGGAATCAGAATTTAAGAATGAAAGGGTTAAAATAAGCCCTTAGCAAAACCCTAACCAATCTTCTTGCTTCTGTTTTATTTTCCTAGCAGACCCCATAAAAAGATGGACCCAAAGATGGAGATCTTCCTCAGAATCACACTCCTTAGGTTGGCTTTGTGATAAAGCATTGTCCACTCCCTCCTCTGAGACTGACAAAAATGGTTCTAACTTGCTGTAAGTGGGCAACCCAACAGTCCCAGAGTACATGCCTATATCCAGGTCATTAGTATCTTTCTTTTACTTTTATTAAATTATCACTTAAGACATGTACACTCATACAATAAAAAAAAAAGAAAACAAGCTATATTATAATTTCTGTAGGTAAACGATTAATGTAAATATTGTATATATACTGGAAGAATTGTCAACAGAGTCATAATCTCATCATAAACAATGAGTACCTGTTTAATAGAAGAAACTAAATTATTTAAGGCAGATTTTTCCTCAAAAGAAGAACCCGTAGATAAAACATTGTTTACTTTCACAATTAGTCAGAACAAACTTTAACACATGAGCCCGATGATTCAACATTTTGAAAATCAAAGTTGCAGAAGTCTATACTTTTCCCCTATTTATCAATAATTTTTTTCCATCTTTATCAGAAAGAGTAGGAATGGAATTAACAAAGGTTTAGCAGTAGTGGAATCCTCTAAAGTTATAGCTGCTGGGTCAGGTTTGGGAAGAGTGTATAAAAACTTAAAAGACTGAAGAACTTTATACATTCTGTCTGCCTTTATAGGTGCATCTGGCTATCAGAAAAATTGCCAGCAGTAACACACACACATCCTCTAAAGCTGATAGAACTGGGGAACCAGGTGCAGGTTCTGTAACTTCTTTCTGTAACAACTCATAGTATTTTCTAAGGGGCTGAGAAACCTCAATGTTCTCCACTGAAAATATGGGCATGTTCTAGCAATGGTCTCAGAGAGGAAGAAACCCCCATAGGAAGAATCAGAAACTGGGCTCTCCTCTGAGTCTGAATCAGAAAGGTCTATATTGTGTCCACAAAACCCCTTTTAGCAAATGGTTCTTTGTCGAACGATAACCAGCAAAATCTAACTCCCATGAACAGCCATTTAAGCATTTTTTCCTAGGGGAAAAAAACACTTTTCCATCATCGGGAATTTGCCCTTTTCCCCACTGCATTGCAATCTCGGAGTTGGTATATTTAATTAGGAGGGGTGTGGGGGGCTTTGCCCCCAACTTTGAAAAGTTTTGAAATTTGTCTGGTTTTAGGTTGGCCTAGTGTTTTTTCCCCCCAGGAAAAAATTGCTGAAATGGCTGTTTGACGGAGTTAGATTTTGCTGATTATCGTTTGGCGAATAGTCATTCGCTGAAAGGGATTTTTGCAGATGTAATATAGACCCGAATCAGAAATCTGAGGAGGAAACTTTGCACTTGTCCTTCATCTTTCTGTTCAGATTCAGAATCTTGAATCATTTCAGAAAAAGAGTTCTCTCTCTTTTTTTTTTTTTTTTTTTTTTTTTTTTTACCAGAAACTACTTTTACAAAAAGGATCAATAGCCTAAATTAAACCCTGAACTAGACCCAAATCCTGTCTAAGGAAATTAGAGGAGGACTAGATACATGCTTAGTTTTCTGATTCATTTTGACAGGTAAAATGGGTCAACCATTTTACCAATGGCAGCAGCAACTTCCCCAGGGATAGGTACAGCATTTTGATACAACAAGGAATCCTCCCCTGTTCCCTTTCCCAGAACCAACAAGATGGCTCTCCCTTGGCCGCTGAGGGGACCCCAGCAGTCACAGAGGATATGAATAACCCCTGGTCCATAGTGACTGTAAGTGCAATACCAGGTGGATCCAGGGAATAGGATGAGTGGTCTGAGGTATGTACAACTAATAGCCAAAGCAAAGTCACCCACTTGTGAATGAAACAAATTGCTAGCCTACTTTGGTGGCAAAGGCTGTCTGCTTAATTTTTTCTTTACGTGGCTGGAGGATGGACTGACAATGGGGCCAGTAGTTTGTTCCATGGTTAAGCCAAAATGGTGCCTCTTTCCTGTGGAAGACATGGAGGAAATGGCAGTAAAAACTAAAAGTCTTTAAAAGTCTCTTTTTTCATAGATGAACACAGTGAAAAGCACTTTAAACACTTTGTCAGCCCTAAAAAGTAAACACAATTTCTCCACAGAAAGAATGGTTTTGAATGACTTTAAACAGCTTTTAAACTGAAAGAAAAAAACACTAAAATTTAAAAGTATGACACACCCTCATGACAGTCCATTAAACACAGACTCCTAGAAGTAACTTTTCTGAGGAAGAAAATGCTAAAAAACAAAGAATTATTTGAAAATGGAAAGTTATTCCCCAAAGGGAACTTATCTGTCCAGCAAAGGCACAGCACAAGCTGACTGTCAATCCTCAAAAACTTTTAGAGGATCACTATCTTTGGTGGCAGTAAAGCTCTGTAGGGACTGGTACCCAAACTTGTTTTGTATTCAGCTCAGCTCAAGCTGTCTGACAGTTTTTGTATGTAGAAGTTACCCTGAAGCTTTGGAAGCTGGCTGATTGTTATGTCCTTGGCAAGATATAAACCAATTACAGTACCTAAGGCTACTGCAGCAGTGATCAATATAATGAACATACTTTTTTATTTCCTCCTTGTTCTGCATCAGAAAATGACTTTGATCCTCCAGGAAAAAAATCTGAAGGCAGTTGGATAGTAGCTTGAATCTCACACCTGCCTCTCAACATTCCCTAATTGTTTGGATAAATTTGCTTCTCTTATTCCTGGTGTACAGTGAATAATCACTTTCCATTTCTAATGAACATCAGGAGACGACCTTAAAAGAACCAAAAGCATGAGAGCGGATGATGTCAGTGAATACCGGGCTGAACAGCTCCAATGATGAAGGCGAGCACCTTGGCACCAAACGTAAAGGAAATGCATTACCAATACAGAAGGTCCTAATACAGGAACAACCACAAACAGCGACAACATCAAAAGAGTAACAACTTACTTCAAATGTTCACAGTGATAGTAATTCTAGCATTTGGCTAGAATCAAGGGAGGAATCATTTTTTTCAACACTTCCGATAAGGTTAGAGGCGTCCATGAATTGGAGAGGATGCTCGAGAAACAGAGCCAAGAGAAAGTTCCCACAGGAGTCACCAACAAATGTGAAATGAACATGGTCCCACAAAAAGGACTATTAGTATGGAACATTTCATCTAGACAGTTGAAACCAGCTGAAATTACATTACTTGACAAGGGATTGTCTTTCATCCCATCTCAGTGACTGGAGGTAACAGACACAATTATTAATCTGGAAATGTTTAGTAGGAATTTACAACTTAAAATGATGTTTAAAAATTCATGTGATGTTAATGTAAGACAATTTAAAAAACCTAGCACGTACATGCCTAAGAAATATCCTGCCATAGATATGTTTACAAAAATATGTGAAAATGAAATATTTGAAAAAATGCAAGATGATATAAAAAGAAGAACTAAGAAATATAACATAACAAGAGAGGAAAGTGAGGCATTGAAGAACTTACAATCTGACCCTATCACCATAAAACCAGCAGATAAGGGAGGCCCCGTGGTGATAATGGACACACGGTTTTATAATGAAAGTATGTATAGAATGCTACAGAAAGAAAAGGTATATTCGCCCATAGAAAAAACGCAGCTTCAAGAAATTATTAAAGAAGTGGAATATACACTATATGATACCTTATTAGAAGGGACAATAGATAAAGATTTATATGAGTATTTTTCAATGGCAAAACCAATAATACCCATAATAAATGGAATACCTAAAGTACATAAACACCCTAGTAAAACCCCATTGAGACCCATAGTGTCAGGAAGAAATTGGCTAATGGAACCTATATCAATTTATATAGAAAAGAGTTTAAGACCTATAGTGGACAGGAATCCATATATTTTAAAAGATACTAAGCACTTTCTCCAAGATCTGTATGAGTTTATGAAAAGTACAAAAGAGAATAGTACCAACTTAACACTGGTAACAATGGATGTATGTTCCCTATTTACATCCATACCGAATAACATTGGTGTGGATATGTTAAGGGAATATATGTTGAATGAAGGTACATGCAGTCATGCAAAGGTAGATCTTATTTGGATGTTGATGGAACTAGTGTTGAAACATAATGTCATGTTGTTTGATCATAAAATGTACTTACAGAAGGAAGGAGTGGCAATGGGCACACCAAGCGCAAATAGTTATGCAAATTTGGTGATGGCCACATGGGAGAAACAACATATCATATCAGGAAAATGGAGCCAGATCGTCTTTTATAGACGATTTGTAGATGACGTTTTCCTGTTGTGGAAGGGGAACCAAGAACAACTGGAATTATGCCATTTACAGTTAAACAGCAGCACAATTTTTTTGAAATTTGAAATGCAATACTCAACATTATCGATACAGTTTTTAGATGTTAGTATAGAGCAAAAAGAAAGAGGTCAATTTATTACAAACATTCATAGGAAAGATTGTCATAGCAATACACTTCTTCACAGAACTAGTATGCATCCACGATACATTTTTGATAATATTGTGAAGGGGCAAACCCTTAGAACATCAAGGTTTATAGCAGAGCAGGAAAGCTTTGAAATGGAAATAAAAGGTTTAAAGAAAAGATTAAATGACAGAAGCTATGAATCAACCAGGATGAATAATATTATTAAGGAAAGTATTACACATAGAAATGACATTGGCAAACCCTACTATTCAGATAGAGTCAAACAGAAAGACAAAAATGATAAGGTCAATAAACAAGCAGTAAGGGTACCAACATATTATGCCACCAATAGTAATTTAGTTACTGATACAGTTAAGAAATATTGGTCAATATTGACCCAAGATCCAGAAATAAGTACGTTAATAGGTGAAACACCAACATTTATGTTTAGAAACAAAAAATCATTGAAGAGGATGCTTTGTTATAAACATGAATCAATAGAAAATAATGTAAATTTGACAGGTACATCACCATGTACCAAGTGCAATCGATGTCAATTTTTTGAGCAGAATAACAAATTTGTGCATCCAGACAGTATACATATATATTTAAAGTGAAAGCTAATTGTAACAGTAAAGACGTTATATATTTAGCTGTCTGTCAAATATGTTTATCCTTCTATGTGGGAAAAATGAATAGGGAACTTAGATTTCATATTCGTGAGCACTTGTTACATATAAGGAAGGGCACGCTGATGAACGCCCTAGCAAAACATGTAGTTGAATATGGGCAGACACATTCTTTTAAGTTTCAAATCATGGAACAGGTTTTATCAAATGAAAGATGGGGTGTTTGATAAATAAAACGGAAACCTCAAAAACTAGATGGATAGTTAAATTAAGGGCCGACAGAGGCAAAGGCCTCAATGGAAGGATACCAATGAAGCCTATTTTAAAGAATAGGGCTCTTTTTAAATAAATTTATTGTGTAAGAATAGTAAATAGAATAGAATAGAAATAGAATAATTGGTATAGATTTATTGCATGTAATTGTTGAGTATATTTATAAGGGACCACAATTCAATGCATTTTATGGTCTGATGAAGTGGTGTGATACAACCATGAAAGCGCTTACCTTGTTTAACCGAGCTCAATGGAAGATTAAAGTTTGTTTTACTTTGTTTTAAACTGGATGGACTGATGTTGAGATTCATTTGCCTATGGTTGAAGTATTGGCCTTTTTTGTGGAAAACTTATCTTTCTGCTGGTATGATTGCATCTTTACTATTATAGGTCTTGGCTGCTTTCTCATGGACATGTTTGCAGTACACACTTGATGTGCCCTTTCAATTAGCAAATCCTGCTGTGGAATAACACTCCAGTTGCTTATTTGTGCTTCCATAAAATTAAGACAGTCTGTTCCTTCTAGTTTTTCTTATACAGCAGAAAATCTCACATTTTCTGAGCACATTTTTGTCTTCTAACTCTGCCATTTGTTTGAATCAGCTCTTCCTGAGAAGTCTCATACTCACCCAGACTATTCATTTCAGCCTCTGATTTTTGCAGTTTTTATATGTTCACCTGAATAGGTCGTTAAGCATCTTCTATTTGTTTCCAGCATTTTTATTTGATATACTCCTTCAGTGTTTCATTTATTGTAATCACCACTGAGCACATTTAATTTATTTTTCCTCTTAATTTCTGGAAGTCATCTCTTGTATCAAAGCTAAAGCTTAAATTGTTTTTTGATGAAAAGCTGCAGGATTCCTTCCAACCAATGCTTTTTCTTCACTTTTTTTCTAAATTTCTTCTTTGCTGGCATCCAGGATGTGTACTTACTAACCAGTAACTGAATTTTACTCAAGCTGACAATATCAGTGACTTTTATTTTTCAGTTTCTTTTCTCACACTGGGACTGCTGAAATTACACTGCTGATCAGTGTGCAGCCATTTTGGAAGTCCAAAATGCTGTAAAGTATTGTATAGCAACCCTTAGTCTTATCCCAAATGGGACATGTTCTGCACCATTTGCTTTTATAAGAGGTACCCACCAAGGATGCTTTCCATCTCCACTCATTATTATCTTTCCAAAATCCTCAGTTTATGTATCATCACTGAGATAGTTCAGTGCTCAAAACTAGGTTCATTATGGTTCATGGATAACTGTGGCTTGGGGCTCCTAAAAAGAGTTTTGGTGAAATTCCCAATTTGAATTTTTAGAAAGCTGTCTGGGCATGAGAGCAGCTGGGGCAAGACTGTTTTCTTCTCTTTAATTAAAAGGTGCACTACATGTTAACATATTCAGGAGGCTTGCTAAAGGTGGGAAGAACACTACACACACACACACACACACACACACACACACACACACACACACACACACACACACACACACCTCTTGGTGTTACCCTGTATATGTCCTTTAACAGTGTAGTAGAAAACAGTGTAACAATTACATTTATTCTGTATATGTCTTTTAACAATGTTGTGGAAAAATGTCAAACCCTTAGTTCAATTTCTTTAGGGAAAAATAGGTGATTGTAAACCAAGCTTCTTGCAATTTTAGCTAGAATATTGGCATTGAAAATGTTCCAGCTTCTGAAATTTACGTTCTTTGCTAGGTTCCCTCCTTTCTGTTGATGGCATGAAGTCACTAGGGAGTTGCAAATGGTGTTACTGGAGATTGGATAAATAATAAGGAGTACCACTAGCAAACAAAGGTACCTGCACAGTATAAAAAAGAAACACATAAAATAGTAATGTTAATAAACCAACTGTGCAGGATCCACCCAGGCATTCGTACGACCCAAATCAGGCAAAGACCTTCTGATAGAGCACAGAACTGGAGATTGTTTGGAACTCCAGGTCCCCTGTGATGGTTAAAAAGAAATGAATGTCTTCTAAATTATTAAGGAACTTGGGTTTTCCAGTCTTACTGCAGTACTTGAGTAGCTACAGTACATTTCTTTTCAGGCTGTATTACATTCTTGCCAATGCTGGGTACTGCTGAAGATTTTGGTTGCAGTTCAGATCTCATAGGAGAGAGTTGGGCTGTAAAAAGATGGGTCTAGGATCTAGAAAGGGTAGAAAGAAAGGTTACATGATGGCTGTTGGAGACTGACAATAAAAAAATGGGATTAAATACTAAGACAGAATCTGAGGTAACTTTGATTATAAAATTGACAAAAAGGGATTTGAGATGGCTACTAAAGATTTCAGAATCCAAAAAATGAGATTACATACTGAGACTGAATCTAGAGTAACTATGATTATAACATCGCTGAAAAGAGGTATGTGCAGCCTGCATGGGTAGCCATTTTTTTGGAATGACTTTAACAAGATCAGTGCATGCTCTAAGGGTTTGGAGGGGTGGCCTAATAGGTAAGGTGTTTGCCTTACAAACACAAGGTGCAGGGTTTGAGTCTCACAAGGAATAATTGCCTAGGCTTACAATGGCTCACAAGGGCAGTTAACCTAGTATTAACCTATGAACCTATGTTACACTGAAAGTAACAACTGAGAGGGAGATTTGCTATGCTGGCAGTATTTCCAACTGAAAAGTTTTGGTAGAAGTATTCTTCTACTAGATATGTGTGGGGTAACTTATTTAGTGGGCACACAGGTCAAATGAGGGTACTCAAGGGATTGTCTCTAACCTATATAATTTGGCTCTATGTCCATGCTCAGGCATATTGAGGAGCCAAAGAAAATTGAAAAGGGATTTTAGACTGACCCTATTTTGATCAGGAATGAAGAAGCTAATTGACTATCTGCCAATTGATTAAGTATAACCTAACAATGTTTTTTTACAAATGTAAGACAAATTTACTTCTGGTAGTACTTGCCTAGCCTAGGGGACTCTTTGCTAAAGGAATTGGTTCTGATATTTCTTGGAGATACAAAAGACATACAGTATTATTTGTATATATGGTTGTTTTGCCCGTGTATTTAGAATATTAGTAGGAGGCCATTTCAGCAGTGGCACATGTGGTCAAAGTAAATACTTCTGTGATTTTAGTTGTTAAATTTTGGTTACTTGAGGTTTGTAACCTTTTATGCATGCTGACCGAGGAAATTTTCCAGCATCTGAGGCAGATATCATTAACAATCAAAGCAATTATCTTTACATTTTGGAGACATGTATCAGTATATACTAGGTTTAAGGGGATTCAGGAGTCTGCTGAGTTGAGTTGGAAGAACAGGAGTTCTGAAGCACATTTCTTTACTTTTGTGGCAATCTTATCAGACATACTGTTTTTTGTATTCTTAGACCCATACTGGTCTTGTTTGTATATACTCTTTGCATACTGGATATTACCATCCTGGTTAGAATTTTTATATGGATTAGAAGTTTGTATTGTGTGGTGTAATAAAGCTGAGTGTTTGGCAAAGAAAATGTGCATATATATATATATATATATATATATATATATATATATATATATATATATATATATATATATATATATATATATATATATATATATATATATATATATATATATATGAATGACACTGCTAATGATAGACATATATATTACAGAATCAAAACAGAAAATACAATTTCTAGCATTGTGCAAGGAAAACTAGCACTGACAAGGGGAGATGACTGCCCTTATATAGTACACATTGCTGCATATTATGTTGTTCAGAACTGAGCCACAGTCGAATTTTGAAAAACGATTCCTGAAACTTGATACTGATTTTCCAGCATGCTCCCAACAGAGGAATATACTCACATGTAATGACACATCACAAAACAAAACTTATGTGGGCAGCATTTCATACGAGTGAATAGGATTACACTAAAGGTGAGCTGCTCAATATCCTATAATGGCTAGATGCCAATAAACACATTTTACAGCTTCATTTGGGATATATATTAATCAGGCTATTTATTAGCTGTATGACTAAAGATTAACACAGAAGTGTTCTGCACTTGAAAGTGTCAATATTATTTTCTGCATTACCCACAAAACAGTGAAAATGTAAAGTTATTTTTTAATTATTAATGTGTTTTTATGGGGGAGGGGATTTGTCCCTTGCAACTTATCATGGAAAATGTTCTTCAGTTTGTGAATTGCTTAGCACAGAGATTTATGAAGATAAAAGAGAAATATAAAATGATAGGAAACAAGAGGATCATGGGGATGCCTGCAAATAAGTAAGCAATCTGTGTTAGGAATGACTTGGCATGAAAAGCATTCCTAACATCTGTTGTTTTAAATACTGTAGACATGATCTAAAAGGCAAACTTAATTCTTTGTCTATTACAAGACAACACCTCAACAGAGTTCAGTAAATCAGTAGCAATCCTATCAGAAATCTTGAAAACCATATCCATAATAAAATGAGGCTCTAACTAAGCTAAAAAAGTATGCAGGTTGCTTTATGAACATTTTTGAGTAAAAATACAAAAAAGTCATACAGTGTTCTACTATTATCAAATATGACTGTGGTGAGTGCCAGGTACTTGACTTATATTTAGCAGTGCAAATTGGGGTAGAGTTATTGGTTTACTGGACTTATTTGACTTCACCACTTCATGTAATTTAGAAAACCAGTGAAATAACAAGGGGGCAGTGACAAGGCTCTGAGGGTTACCAAGAAGAACTGGTAGAAAGTAAGCGGCAGAAATGACCTCATCTCATAGCTTGTGTGCTGTCGCCACAAAATCTTGCGAACCACTGAAAAGTGCTTTGGGAAAGACTCAAATCAGCAAGTGGGTTCAGTAGTAGGTGATGGCTTTTGGTGTCAAATACTTTTGATAAATCAAAGTGCCTTTTCCATGTCTTGGTTGGTTCATAGCTTTATAGGAGATTACTAGGCTGATGGCTTAAGGGCCCTTAAAGCCTAGCCAATATAACCCAGTTTTACCCAATATATGGCTCCTAGGTGCAAGAGGATAACATGGATTTGTGCCTGTGCATTGAGTATCTTACAGACTGCCCTTGTCCATAAGGGAAATAGGAAGTACCCCAGGTGTAAATTTACGATTCCCCATCCGTTTATCCAACTACATTTGGGGATACAGAAGGGCTCTGCTTAATGTGAATATGAAGCCTGTTTCAAAGGAGGGGCAATCTCTGAGACACATATCTATCTCTCCTGCATGTTCTGTTTGAGTCACTGACTGAGTTTAGACCCTTAGATTGGGTGACCCTCATGCTGTTTGGCTTGCGGATGTGAAGCAGTTCCATCAGGGCTGGATTTGTGAGTGCCTTGTAGGTCAGGCATAGGTCACCCCTTAATAATCAGTAGGAGACAGAGTAAAGGGATAGGGCTTTTAGTCTGTCCACATAGTTCATGTTGTTTACAGCAGATATTTTCTTTGTGAGGAACCTCTGAGTTCACTCCAGCTGCTGTAAGTGCCTAGAAAATACATGCAAAATAGTGCCCTCTACTTGATTACTGGCCTAATGAGGGCTGAGTACAGCAGGACTATAAATTCTTTGGATCTGGATGCTATGCGTTTACTTATAATTTGCAGGGGTATTTGACTTCCTAAAGGATATGATAATGCATTTTTTGCAATTAGTTTTAGGCCATGTCTCTGGTACCAATCATTTGCCTGATCTAGACCCTCCTGTGGGATATCTACATCACTGGGAGATTCAGTGATTGACCCCAACTTGCAGTCATTGGCAAACTTTGTCATCCAGGGCCTTCCACATTTGCAGTGACTTCAAAAAAGTATATTCTGAACAGGAGTGGTCCCAGTACTGAGCCCTGTGGCACACCACTAGTGACTGGCCTCTTGCTGGATCTGGATTTACCCACTTTAACCATGTGTCCTCTCCATGAGCCAATTGGCTGTCCATCTGGTGACATAGGGATTTATGCCCAGTTTTGTGAATTTATTTATAATACCTGAATGGGGAATTGTGTCAAATGCCTTGGCCAGGTCGAAGTAGGCAGTATGTACTGTTTTACCCTCATCCATGGCCTTAATGACTTTCTCAAAGAAATCTACCAGATTCAGTAGGCATGACCTGTTCTTGACAAAGCTGAATTGGGCTGGGTCCAGTGTTTGGAGGTCTCCTATGTTATTATTTATCAGGTCCATGATTATTCCTTTCATGGCCTTACATATAACGTTAGTCATCCTTATGGGTCTGTAATTTCCCCGGTCAATAGATGGTCCTCCTTTATACAGAAGGATGACAGTTGCTGCCCTCCACTCTATCAGGACAAAGCCAGTCTGGAGGCTGTGGTTAAATAGAGATCCTAATAGGCCTGATAATTCCTGATTTAAGTTTTTTAAGAGGCAACCTGGTATATTGTAAGTCCCCACTGAAGCCATGTTTTTAGCTTTAGAGAGCACAATAGCAACTTGTACTTTGGTGATAACTGGTGGTGGAGTGGTGAAGGGTATATTTTTTTTGGGAGAACTGGAGGTGATGGGGAGATGAAACTTGAGCTGAATTTTGTCGGCCAGCAGATTTGCTATGTCTTCCAGCTGAGTATAAGTGATGCCATCTACAACTAATACTGTATATTTTTAGTTGTTCCCCTTTATATTGCAGACATAACTGAAAAATGCCTTATGGTTATCCTTAGCTTTGGAGGCTATTTTTATCTCAAAGTCTACTTTCAGAGACTTGACTAGTCTCATGATTTGCTTGATTAGGCTAATGAGGGACTTATTTCTCTGTTGTGGACATTCTTTACTACTTCTCAACATGATTTTCTTTCTTTTGTTGTACAAACTGTTAATACTAGGGGTCCACCAGGGTGGCTTGTTTTTGCAGTTTGACCTGGATTCATGTTGGTCTGGAACTGCAGTTTTTATGCAGTTGTTTACATGATCATATGGGGTTTTTGTATGCCTCTGCATAGATTTCTGTGTTTTCTGGATTTGGAAGAGCTTGGAAAGTAGCTATACCATCTCTCAAGGGCATTTGAATTTACAAAGTCAAGAAATCTTTTGGCTTGCATGTTTGTGGTCATGTATGTCTCCCAATTAATGGAGAGGGAGGTAAAATCACCCATGAGTATGGTATTGGGCTAGATGGTGAGTGATTTTAGTAATTTCAGGCATGATGTATGGGTTTTCTGGTTCATAAGTGGGGGACCTGTAGCTAGCAAGTATATGGTAATGGATTTTTTTCCCATGATTAGTTGGATATGGAATAGCTTAAGCATGTCATATTGTTTGACCAGCCCTGAAATGTGCTTATTCTTTATGTAGATACATACACCTCCATCTTTTGCTCTGTCATATTCATTGGGTGGTTGAAATGTATGAAAGAGATTATAGCTATGCACTGCCAGACTGATTTCTGTGGCTTTGAAGTATGTTTCAGTAACTGCACAGAAGTCGGCATTCTCCAGGATGAGAAGAGCTTCCAGGGAGTGCAGTTTCTTGTTGAAGCTCCTAGCATTGAGCAGTAATGCCTTTACCTTGTCCTGAGTAGCTTTTGTTATGTTGAAAGGTTTGGCTGTTTGGCAATGCTTTAAAAAGGCACTATAGGGGTGCATAATGTTTTGGCCAATATCTGAAAGCCTAGAGGTGACAGGTAAAGACTATCCCTGGCAAAACAGGGTGGCCTATCAACCATATCCTCACAGGCTGACAAGTATTGGACCTCTTTGGAATGACACCAGTAGCTAAGCCATATGTTAAAGTCAGTCATTTTCTACTGATATTGTGGCATCATTCTTAGAGACTAGCTAAGCCAGTTGCTAAAGTCAATTATTTTCTGCTGTATTGTGGCATCTTCATTGCAGACTGTAGAATGCTGCTCAATGCTAGTCTCATACCTGCCTGTGACATATATTCTGAGAGCTCAATCATGTCTCTCTTCATATAGTCCAAGGGGGGTACATCTTAGGTCATTCAAGCCTACATTGCTATGACTGAATCATACTGGTACTTAGGTGTAAGTGATCTGAGTGCTTGTGTGATCTGTCAAATCCTGGCCCCTGACAGGCAAATAACTATAACCTTCTCCTTATCCTGCCTGGTAAGAGGGTCACCAGTGTATCTCACAATGGAGTCTCCTATGACCAGAATATTGAATTGTGCAGTTTTTTTGCCTTATGGGCTTGGTAGTTGAGGCACAACCAGATGGAGCTTTATGTGTTGTGATGTGAATTGTGTTGTTTGTGTACATGCAGAGTTTCTGAGGACTGCGCCTGAGAGGCCTTTGAAGTTTGGGTAAGTTTTGAGCACATCTGCATATGTAGGTCTACGTGTGTGATCCTTTGTGGGTGTGGTGAATTATGTGTGTGAGCTGCTGACAACCTGTTTTTTGCTTGTGTCTGTATGTGAGAGTCTAGCATCCAATGTCAATGTGTAACTACATCTCACACATGCTGTATTTGTCTGTTGGAGAATTAAGTGGTTGTCAGTGTACATAATGCAATTGTTATATTGCCTCAGCATACCCATGTCCCCCAAGCTGGATGTAGAGATAGCAGGAAAGTGCCCATTCATGGTTGCAGGTTCTAATGTGTACTTGAAGGGATAGGACAGGAGGGTGTTTGTAACCAGATGAGGAAAGTGTGCTTACGTGATGTAATCTGCGGCTAACCTAACCAACGATGCTGCCCAGTGCCCAATCAGATGATCTCTAAGCAATAATGGTCCTGAGCATGAAGATATTCAAGATGATCCTGGATATCAGTATCATTTCCATAGTCTGATATAAAACCATTTTGTGTTTTAGAGCATATGCTGCCATTAAGGTGCTGCTGAAACTGAAGATGAACCATTCCTCTCAACCTCTCAGCACAAGATGTCTAGACTAAATAATGGTGGACAAACACCCAAAAACAGGGGGCCAATTTTAAATATTGCTCTTATAAAGTTAGAAAGTTGCCAGAATAACAGGGTTTATGTTAGCTGCATTTTTTCGGAAACTATTTTTTTGCAATAAACATATTTTATCTACCAGTAATATTTTCTTTAACTAATTTTTCATTCAAAAACAATATTATAAACTATGTACAATATTTGCAATGGGTAAATTAAAATTAAATACATGTTTGAATTAAAATGTTGAATTCTGATTTGATGTTTTTCTTATTTTTTTTTAATTAAAGGATATCTCATTTTGTAAATAGATACTAATAAACGAAGAAACTTTAGTCCATGAATTCCTTATTAAGGATTTTGGAAATATTCATCTTTTCTTTATGATGATCTCTCTTTGCATGAGGCCTTGGAGTGATGATGAGATTTCTTTAAATAGTCTCTTTTACCATTTACGTGATATATATCTTTCCTTGCCACAGCAAGAATAGTCCAATATTTATATAAGCATTCCCTCTGGTCATTTGGAGATCTTCTGGAATGTTGAGAAGTATTTATTTCTTGTCTAAAGAAAAATTGTCAGTCTATAAAGCTTGAAAAAATGTTCAGTTTCTTTCCAGTAAGTTTTTAAACATGTACAATCATAAAAAAAGAAGTTATGTACTCACCATAATGTTTCATGTGAGTTGTTCATCTCACCTTCATTCTTTACTGATGGGTTAGGAGCCGATCCTCGGCTCCGACTCGGCCAACTGCAAAAGCTCAAGGTCTTCAGCCAGCTCGAGGCCAACTCCCTAACCAGTGATGCACCCTGATCTTCCCTCAGATCTTGTTTGCCGCCTGACTACTTAGCAGCATAAATATGCCACTCAGAGAGTTAGATAAGAGGCAAAGTACCCTATACAGACCTCAAGTAGACTGGATGGGGGTTGGAGGGTGAGACGTAAGAATGAAGGTGAGATAAACAACTCACATGGAACATTATGGTGCATACATAACTTCTTTATGTGAAGTTGTTCTATCTTGCCATTTATTCATTACTGATGGATAGCGTCCCAAGCACCATCTTCTCGGGTGGCTCACAGGAGAATATTCCTCAGAACTGTGGAACCAAAGGAGGTCCTGTCCTTGGAGGCCTTGTCTACTTTGTAATGAGTGATAAAGGTATGAGGTGTTGACCAGGTAGCTGCTGCACAAATAGAGTCTAATGGTAACCTTGCAGAAAAGGCTAATGAGGTTGAAATAGCTCTAGTAGAGTGGGCCTTTACTTTTTGTTGCAAGAGGCATTTTGTGAATTATAAATGAAGGAAATGCAATCTGATAGCCATCTTGACAAAGTTACTTTTGTCACTGGGGCACCCTTCTTTGACTCTAAAAAGGAAACAAAGAGTTGATTTGTTAACCTGAACTGTTTCATTCTGTCTAAGTAAAATTGGAGTTGTCTATGAACATCATGTTTGTGCAGCATGTGTTTCATCCTATTTGTGTACTGGGGAAAGAAAACTGGCAACTCAATAGATTGGTTAAGATTTGTCTCTGAACAAACTTTGGTAAGAAGGATGGATTAGTTCTGAACAAAACTCTGTTATTATGGAAAATCAGATAATGAGGTTTGATGGTTAAGGCCTGCAGCTCAGAAATCCTCCGAGCAGAAGTAATGGCTATCAGAAAAATAGTCTTCCATGAAAGCAATTTCAAAGAACAGAATGAGGCTGGTTCGAAAGGAGGTAGTATGATTCTGGATAGAACAAAATTTAAATTCCATGGCATGATGGAGCTCTGATTTGTGGCCTCAAATGAATGACACCTTTAAGAAAGGCTTTAGCAAGTTGATGCAACATGACATTGGAGCCTTGGAAACCAAGATGAAAGTTTGATATCACTGCTAATTGAACTCTAATGGTAGCTGCAGCCACTCCTTCATTGAAAAGTTTAGTTAGAAATTCAAATATAGATGGGATCGGAGCTAGATAAGGATCAACATCATTCTGAGAGACCCATAAAGAAAATCTCTTCCATTTGCTAAGATATAACTTTCTGGTGGATGATTCATGAGAGGATGTTATAATATGTTGGGCCTCAGTTGAGAGGTTGTAAATCCTGGCTATTGTGGGAATTGGAGCAGCCAAACTGTCAGTTTGAGGGAATGAAGGGAAGGATGAAGAACCCCCGATGAATAGGTCAACAGATCTAGAACTGGGTCCAGGATCCAGGGTTCTTCCAAATGATGAGGCTGGAGAAAGGAAACCAAATTTGCCGTGGCCATTAAGGGGCTATTAGTATCATGGCCCTTCCCAGGAGTTTTGCTTTCTGTAATACCTTGGAAATCAGAGGGAAGGAAGGAAATGCATAAAGGAGACCAAGGGGCCAATTGTGCACCAGTGCATCCCTTGGGGCTTCCCCTGGCTGGGGAATTAGGGCAAAATAGCTGCTACTGCATTTTGTGTTTGTTGTGGTTGCAAAAAGATCGCAGCAAGGCTGGCTCTACCTGCAGAAAATCCTTTCTGCTACTTGTTGCTTTAGGGACCACTCATGAGGCAGTAAGACTGCCCTGCTCAGCTTGTCTTCTATCACATTGGATTTCCCCGGGATGTGCATTGCTGTCAGAAAGCACTGGGAGGAGATTGCCCACTGCCATACTCTCATGGCCTCTCAATACAGGGAGTAAGATTTGGTTCCTCCTTGTTTGTTGATGTACCATACCACTGACATGTTGCATGTTGTCTGTCTGAATTGCAATTGTTCCCAGAGGTAGAGAGTCTTGAAAGGACTGCAGTGCTAGAAGTACCGCTCTCATCTCCAGGACATTTATATGCAGATGAGCCTTGTGTTTCTTCCATGTGCCTTAGGCTGTTCTTCCCTGAAAATGCCCCCCCCCCCACCCAATCAAGGAAGCGTCCATGATCACCGTGGCTATGGGATTGGGTAGAACGAATGGAGATCCCTGAGATACATGTTGAGACGTCAGCCACCATTGAAGGTCCTTCTTGCACGCATTCATTATGACAATTTGATGTGACACTGGAAGTTCCTGAAAGGACCATTGAGAGAATAGGAAATATTGTAGAATTCACATATACATTCGAGCAAGGGGAATGGCAATGATTGCTGCCGCCATCGATCCTAGCAATTTGAGTACCATTGAGACTGGGGCTTTTTTTCTCGGAAGCAGGTCTGATACTTGTTCTCGTAAGAGAGAAATTCTTTCTGGAGGCAGACTTAATGTCATTGAAACTGTGTTTAGTTTTGCTCCTATGAAGACAGCCTGTTGTGATAGCAATAAGGCAGATTTTTCTGAGTTGATGGTAATCCCCAATTGATTGCATATGTGTAAGGTTGTGTCCCTCACATGTAGAAGTTGATGCTTGGTGGTGGCAGTGAGGAGCCATTCGTCTAGATATGGGAACACCTGGAATCCAAACCATCTCAGGTGAGCGGTGACTACTGCCATACATTTGGTGAATACTCTGGGGGCTGTAGTGAGACCAAAGGGCAGAGCATGAAATTGATAATGGCTGGCTCCCAGCTGGAAGCGTAGATGATCCCTGAATGGTCTATCCATCTTTATGTGGTAGTACGCATCCTGAAGATCTATAGAGCACATCCAATTGTCTTTCCCTAGAAAGGGAAGTATTGACTGAAGTGTGACTATCCGGAACTTCATCTTTTTTACTGACTTGTTTAGTCTACTTGGGTCCAGAATAGGTCTCCAGTCCCCTGTTTTCTTTGGAACTAAAAAGAACCTTGAGTAAGTCCTGGATGCTCTCTGGTCTGCTGGGACTGGCTGGATGACTCTTTTGTCCAGCAACCTTTGGACCTCTAAGGCTGCTTAGTCCCTGTGACTGGGTGGAACATCTGAGATTTTCTTTACTAGAGGGGGTGGAGTGGCAAAGGGAATAGAGTATCCTCTGGATATTATGCATTGTACCCAGCTGTCTTTTGTTATTTTTAGCCAGGTGTCTAGGTACAAAGATAGGTGTCCCCGACTGCCTCCAGAGATGAACAGTTGGACCTCCTCTCAGGAGCGATGATAGGGCTTGCCAAAAAACTGGTCTCTATCGCTCTGATTCTGTGGACCCCATCTGCCACGTGGGCAACATCTTCCATTATTACCCCCTCCTCTGCCTCTACAGGGGGTGTCACCATGAGTGTTTTGGAAAGATCCTTGAGACTTTTGGAACCATATCTTTCCAACTCCCCTCCCTTTGGGGTAAGGTCTGTTTGGGGTAGAAAAATGTACTCTGATGGCATACAAGGTCTTTCCAACTTTTTCACTCCTGGTAAGAGTTTTCTTTACCTTAGGTCTGAAAAGAGATGAACTGTCAAAGGGACTTAAAGGGTTCCGCAAAGGAGCATAAGCGCATCCAGGAATGTCTCCTGAGAGCGATTCCTGTATCTGCTGCCCTGCTTGTACCATCAGGTGCATAAGACAACAGACTCATGGAAGAGTTCACTATCGAATTAAGAGTGGAGAGCTGGGAGGTTACCTTGTCTGAAACTCCAGCAGCTACTGAACCCTGTAGGGTGTCTCCTAGCTCGTTCAGGAGATCCCTTTGTAACATAGTAAAACGTGTGAGGTAGTTCAGAGACTGAAGAACAAAGGCTGCTGAAATAAACATATGCTTCCCGTATCTGTCCATAATCCTAGACTCCCTATTAGGTGGATGAACAGATGAAGAAGTCTCCAATAATTCCTTCTTGGTAGCTGCTTCCACCACCATAGCATCAACAGGTACTCCTTTAGTAAGGTAAAGTCTGTCTTGGGGGCTAGTAATAAATTTGTTAGGCCTCCTGGGGACAGGCTCAGTGGTGTCTGGGGACTCCCACACCCTTCGAGTGAGTAATTCCAGCAACTCATCGAAGGGTGGAGACACCCAAGAGGTAGAGAGTTGAGACCCAAAAGCCTTCAGGAGAACTGACTCATCATCAGAAGGGTTAAGGGATTTCCAGCCACCCCTCTGTTTAAGAATCTCTAAGATATCTACAAAGGAGATATCTTCTGAGGGGGACCGTGGGGACCCTTCTGACTCATCCAAGTCAGTATCCGAAGTGACTGACTTCCTGTGGGGAGTCCAAATGCTTCTTCCTGCAGAGTCTCTTCCTAGGCACTTCTTCAGTGGGGGCTTCTGGAGAGGTCTTGGAAGAACATGGCTCACCCAATGGAGCTTCCTGAGGCTCAGGATCTCTACACTTCAATGAAGCGTGTGATGAAGAGGCAGACACCGGTGCATTCAGGGAGGGAGCTGATCAAACTGATGGAGTGGTTGTCAGGGTGGACAAAGCCCTCCTCATAACCTCGAGGGCCCCTCGGACCCGACGAGAAGAATCCCTCAGATCTGAAGAACAGATGGAAATCATCTGTGCCAGTACAGAGGGCTCTGAGCCAGAGGTTGGGACTGAACTCACTCGAGCCGAAGCCCCAAGAGCTAAAGTTGGCACTGACAAGTCGGTCCTACTGTCCTTCCTGGATCCAACCAGTGAGTGTTATCCCCAAGATTCCTCGGTCAGCGCCAAAGGTATCAGGGCAGTCAGGGCCAAAAAGCCTATAGAAGGTGTCGGACCTGAAGGGTCCACAAGCATCAGTTCCACACTCTCTGGCTCTGAAACATCCATGCAAGTCAGAGGAGTAACAGAAGGTGTAGGAGGAACTAAGATCAGCTCCCTGGGTTGGTGCCAATAACTTTTTGCTAGTGCTGGTATCTGTAGAAGCTTCTTCACCACATGGTCCACATCCAAATCAGACAGTCTATTTGAAGTCCGTGAGGAATGTGACGAAGGCACAGATTGCAGTATAGGAGACTTTAAGGTAGGAGATTGAGATTGAGATTGAGAACAGCACCGGCTCCAAGGTTGGGGACCAACTCCTAACCATAATGACAGTCAGTTCCGAAGGCTGTGGAACCAATGTCGATGCTTTACTAGAAGCTAACTTCAATGCAAATGGAGATTTTTTTTTGGTTCCGTCTTTTCTGAGTGTTTGTTGACTTATCCAACGATTCTTAAAATGACTTGAATACAATGCACACACAACTTTTAAATCAAGTTGGTAATTCTAAAGTTAATGATATTTTCAAAAACTTAAAAGAGAAACTGAACAAATTTGAAAATGAGCAGGTCCACCCTAAATTACACAAAATTAAACGTGACCTGCGTGCGTGCTTTTCTATGGAGAAATAAGCAAAATGTTCCTTCTGGGCATAATGGTAAAGCTGCAGTGAATAAAAAACAGTTATCTGTATCTTTTGCTTCCTCAGATAGGGTAGGTTATACCACAGACTCTGAAAATGATGTCCGTGAATTTCCCCTGTTGCCTCCAGCACAAGAACCTGAATCTTATCAGCAGTGTTTTCATCATAATGGAGAAGGCGCCAAAAGGGGAAATAGGAAGAAAGGAACTGGTTTCAGTTCTGCAGTAAGTGAAGGACAGTTTAAACAGCCCTATAAATGAGGTAGATGGAACTGATTTCTCCTTTAGTTGTAACGTTTCTAATGTGAATTTATCTGGATGTGTATTAACTGATGAACAGTGTGCTGTTCTCAATCTCGGTGTAAAGTTTGTACTGACTGTAGTACCTAGGTTATATGTGATTAAACAAGATATATTTAAATTGATTAGGAAATTACATCTTAGATGTTTTTTTTGATGTGCAAGTGGATAAACATCAAAGGGATACTAATTTTGAAACTGTTAGTCTTGAAACTGATAGTGAATGTGACAGTTTATTTTCCTGTTTGTCTGGTGATTCTGATGTTAATGCTTCTCCAAATGTATATAGTCTACTTGACATTAGTGTTATTCATTTTCAAAGTAAATTCATTCCTCTTTATGTGAATAGTACTGTTGGTCATTTTTCTGAAATGCTTAATTTCTCAGTGCAGGAACTGGTTGAAGAATACAGTCATACGTTTCCCCAATATAATATGACTAAAAATGAATGGCTTGCTCTTAAGAATCTTGAGGCTAGGAATGATTTCATCATTAAGCCTTCTGATAAAGGCAACAAAATTGTGGTGCTTCATTACACACAGTATTTCAATATGTGTATGCAACATTTGAATGATAATTTGACTTATGAAATCTGTGATGTTAGTATATACTTGAATGCTATGAAATATTTTTCTGCTTTGATTGAAAAGGGAGTTTGTCTGGGTTATTTTTCCAAGAAGGACTTAGATACTAAATTTAATTTAGATAACTGTAATTTAGCAACTTTTTATTGTCTTCCCACGCTACATAAGGACAATATTAATCCCCGGGACATCCTATTGTGTCTGCTGTTAACTATTTTTTACATAATGTTGGGGATTTAATACATAACTATTTATTACTCCATGTAGAGAGGTTGGACTCCTATATTAAAGACTCATTTGATTTTCTGGATAAAGTATCAGCCATTCATTGGAATCAGAATATATTTTGGATCACTATTGATGTATGTAGTTTGTATACTAATATTAGGCACAATGATGGAATAAGAGCCTTATAATAATTTTGGGTGATAGTCCGAGGTCCCATTTTATGGTAGAACTTACTCACTTCTGTTTGCTACATAATTATTTTAGTTTCAATTAAGTTGTTTACCATCAGTTAAGAGGCACAGCCATAGGGGCACCATTTGCCCCCATGTATGCAAATCTTTTTATGGCTATGTTTGAGTTGGATTACATATACAAAAATGAGTTTGTGCAACATGTTTTATTTTATTTCAGATATATTGATGATTTAATTTTTATTTATGATGGAGGGTTGGACAGAGTATCAGTATTTTTTTTTCTGAATTGAATAATAATATGTACAATATTAAATTTGATGGTTTACAATGTGGCACAAAGGTGATTTTTTTGGATGTACATTTATCTGGAATGAGAGATGGCTCCATTGAAACTACAGTTCATCGTAAATTTGAGGATGGCAACCAATATTTATTTGGTACTAGTTGCCATCCAGTTCATACCATCCAATCTTTACCTTATGGGGAGATGAATATATTATCCAGGCTTTGTAATAATAAATTGGATTTACAAAAGCAAATTTGTCAAACTTTGTCTATATTTTTACATAGAGGCTATAGTGAAGATTTACTCAAGGAGTCTATTAATAAATTAATACAGTCCAACTTCCCGAGATGTAATAATAGTAAAGGATATGCTCATTCTAGTAATAAGAATTATTTTGTTGAGGGTGAAAAAATGTTTTTTGTGACCACATGTAATACTTTAAGCACAAAAGTTTGTGAATTAGTAAAATATTATTGGAAAGTTTTACATAGAGATGAACTCCTGCATAGGATTATTTGTAATACACCCTATGTTGCCTATAAGAGAGGACAGAATTTAGGGGACAAATTAGTTAAAGCTTATTTTATTTTGCCGGTAGCAAGTCCCTCCAGTTCTTTAGTACCTCTGGGTACGACACCTTGTAATAACTGTAACATATGTTGTTATATAACATCGAGTTTTCCTAAAATTAATGGGAAAATATTTATACCACATAATCATTTTTCATGTGATACAGTAGGTGTAGTATACTGTTTGAAATGTCCCTGCAACCTTTTCTATACTGGCAAAACCAAGAGAAAATTTAGAATTAGGTTGTAGGAACACATACGAGATATTAAGAAACAGAGACTGGAATGTCCTGTAGCATTTCATTTTTTGGAAAAACATCATAATGACATTAGTTTATTACAAGCTACAATTTTGGAAGAAGTGTTTATTAGGAAGGGGGATGAATGATTAATTAAGAATATTTTAGTGTATAAAGAAACTGTTTTTATACTGAAGTTCGATACTTTAACACCAAGAGGGTTGAATAGAGAAGTACATTGGAAAAACTTGCTTTAAATTTTAAGGTGTTTTCTTAATTGCTTGATTGTCTTATTAATTGATTGTTGGTGGTGTATAAATAGGGGAATGTGTTTTTTGTAATTTTGCACTCTTTGAAGGCTATTGTGGCCGAGGCGCTAAGTTAGTGTAATAAATTTTAACTGTGGATCAGATTCCTGCTGTCGTTTTTTGAGTAACAGAAGGTGTAGGAGGAACTAAGATCAGCTCCCTGGGTCGGTGCCGATAACATTTTTGCTAGCGCTGGTATCTGTAGAAGCTTCTTCACCACACGGTCCACATCCAAATCAGAAAGTCTACTTGAGTCCCGTGAGGAATTTGACGAAGCCACAGATTGCAGTATAGGGGACTTTAAGGTAGGAGATACCGGCTCCAAAGTTGGGGACCAGCTCCTAACCATAATGACAGTCGGTTCTGAAGGCTGTGGAACCGATATCAATGCTTTACTAGAAGCTGACTTCAATGTAGATGGAGATTTTTTTGGTTATGTCTTTTTTGAGTGTTTGTCTGACTTATCCAACGATTCTTGAAAGGAGGATTTAAGCAGACTTTTGTCCATTAACTTTCTCTTTTTATCATGCAACACTCTTGAGCTGAAGGAGTGGCATATAGAGCAGCTTTCTTGCAGATGAACCTCACCCAAGCAGTAAATGCATTCAATATGTCCATCGGTTATGGACATCTTTTGGCCACATCTAGGGCATTTTTGATGACAGACTTGGCTTTTTCTTTCTCCTGCTGAGACATCTTCAACAACCCAACAACAGCAATAAAGATTCACACAACAAACTATTCAAGCCTTGTAAAAAGAAAGGCTTTAAAAAGTAAGTTCATACTGAAATTATTTATACTCCCTGTATAAAAAGAAGGGCTGCAATTGCACTCTAACACACACCCACAGTATACTAACTAATAATCAAGGAGAAAAAAGGCCTAAAAACATGGCCACTAACTTTACTATGAAAGAATTAAAGGTAACTATATGCCCTATAAAAAAGAAGGGCTAAACAACACACTACAATCTGATAAAGGAAGAAAACTCTGTGCCCTGTGGAAAAAAGGGCTATAAACTATTAAACACACTATACTATGATAGAAGTTATAAGGTAACTATATGCCCTATAAAAAGGAAGGGCTAAACAACACATGCTTATCTAAGGAAATTAAGAGAAATAAAGGGCCTAAAAACACGGCCAGTAATTTCTCTGTGATTAAGCTAGTTTACTAGAGATAGGGAGAAGAGAAGGCCTAACAAAAAAACAAACAGCCTTAAAGACTAACAATCTTATCTAAATATGATCTAAATATTCAAAGATCTAACTACAAGAAGAGGCTACACACTCTTAACTACTATATAAATGATGAAATGGTTAAATTTTAACTAAAATAACAGCTATAATATTTAAAGAAGAAAAGTTATTCACTGGCCAGAGCTGGTGAACGTCCGATCAAGTTGCAGTGGCAAACGAGATCTGGGGGAAGATCAGGGTGCATCATGGGATAGGGAGTTGGCCTCGAGCTGGTTGAAGACCTTGAGCTTTTGCAGTTGGCTCAGTTGGAGCCGAGGATTGGCTCTGAACCCATCAGTAAAGAATGAATTGTGAGATAGAACAACTTTACATTATATGTTCATATCTCCAACAATCGGCAAAATGTTCTTTTTTACGTTTTGCTATTCTGTATGGTGTTACAAAGGAACTGTGCAATAATTTCCATGTATATATGTATATAAATATATATACATATAAAACCCATGAAGTGTTTTAACAGATTTTATTATATAGTTTTCATTTTTTTCAAATAATGATATATTTGTTCCATAAGTAATACGATTCCCAAAGTGATTATTTATATTAATGTCATATGAAACTAATAGTTTAGCATTCATTTTCTGAAAGATATCAAATTTGAAAGTCAAATGTATATCATTAAATAGGGACTTCACTCCTCAATGATTTGACAGACAACGTACAGCTGTGTAAGCTGAACTCACCACAACAGTTGATGTTAGAATGATCAGGCTGCAGTAGCCTTAGCTATATGGTTTATATCTTGTCAAGAATATAACAGCCAGATAAATTTCAAAGCTTCAGAGCACCATCTGCACACCCAAACTGCCAAACAGCTCTAGCTGACCTGGCTAAAAGACAAGTTTGGGTGCAAAGCCCTTCAGAAGCTGTCCTGCCAGCAAAGAGAGGGAGGCTGAGCCTTTAAAAGACAATGCTAGGAGCAACAAAAAATAAATGTCCACACCCTAACATAAAAACATACCAAAAACAAGAGGATAGAAGGAAAGAGCAGCTACTGCAACAGCCATCATTTGAACATCTATTGTTATGGTAAGTTCAACTACATGACTGCACTGTGTTCATCATATTGATCACTGCTGCAATAGCTTGATATATATATGAATTCATTACCATTGCTAACTATATTTGGGAGGTGGAAGTAAAGAGTCCAGGAGCCCTTGGAGCATGGTCCTAGCAAAGATTGATCTGGACCTAGAGAAGGAATCAAGTTTATAGTACTTTGTAAAAGTATGTTCAGCGGACCAGGTAGTGGCTTCCAGAATACTTCCGGAATCCAACCCTTTCCAAAAAGCCATAGATGAAGCCATGGCCTTGGTAGAGTATGCCTTGACCCTTCCTGGAATAGATTTGTTATGGTGAGTATAACAAAAGTTAGCCTTAGACAAACATTTGGAAATAGTTTGTTTTGACATAGGCTGCCCCTTCTTCTTACCTTCACAAGAAATAGACAATTGATCCAAAGACTTGAAAGATTTAGCTTTGTCAAGATAGTACCTGAGCTATCTGTGGGCATCCAAGTTATGGCGTTTCCATTCTCCCTCATTTTTAGGTTCAGGAAAGAAAATGGAGAAATGAGTAGTTTGGCTTAAAGTAAACTTGTACACCACTCTGGGCATAAAAGAAAGAATAGTTATCAAAGAAACCCTGTCCATATGGAAAATGAGATATGATTGACCCAATATAAGAGCCTGCAACTCAGACACCCTCTTGCAGTGGTCAAAGTATTCAGTAAGAACCTCAAGTCAACCTGAGTAGCTGGTTCAAACGGAGCAAATTTTAGCTTCTCTAACACAAAAATTAAGATTCCAAGGAGGGATCACCAGTTTTCTTGGTGGCCTCTGATGCAAAACCCATTCTAAGAACATTTTGAAATAAGAGTGCCTTGAAAGAGGAGGACCCATGGGAAGGCATACTGAAATGGTTGATAAATTAATCTTAATAGAGGGATAAGAAAGGCCATAGAATAGTAACTCATACAAATATGGTAAAACCAGAGAACAACTAGCCCTGAATGGGTGCTGGTTATGTTGTTGACATCAACCAGAAAACCTTTTCCATTTGCTAATATATGACTTTTAGTAGCAGGCTTCCTTGGATCCATTAGTATCTGTCACACATCCTCAAAAAAAGGGTGCCTAAAAGGAATAAAGACCTTGTCATCTAGGCAATCAACTGAAGATAATGGATGTTGGGGTGTATCAGGCAACCCTGTTCTTGTATGAGTAGATCAAGTCTGTGAGAAAGCTTGTAGTAATTGCCCCTGGCCATTTCCAAAAGAAGGGAGAACCATGGTTGCCTGGGCCAGAAGGGAGTCACCACAATGATCTTGGGGAACTATTTTTGAATTTTCAGAAGTATGCTGAATATAAGTGGAAAAGGTAGAGAAACATACATGAATATTCCTGTCCAAAGAAAAAGCATCTGTCTTCCAGGCCTTCTTGCATGGAGTCCTGGAACAGAATCTTGTCAGGTAATTGCTCAAAGATGAGGCAAAGAGGTCTACTTGAGGAACTCCCACAGATGGATCAAATCTTGGAAGACCCCTGATCTAGTTTCCATTTGCAAGGGTCTACTCTGGACCTGCTTGGCTTGTCTGTCACACAATTTTGCTCTGACATGATGTAGGATACCTGTAGAATGAGACTGTGCTGTAAAGTTATATTCCATACTAACATTGGATAGTCTGCAAAGGGGTATGACCTGGTTCCCCCTTGCTTGTTGATGTACCACATGATTATGGTATTGTCTGTAACCACATGAAGAGGTCTCCCAGACCAGAGATGTTTCAGGGTACAGTGCCTTGATCAGAGCAAGCATCTCCTTGATATTTGTGTTGTTGCATCTGTCCTTGGTGTCCCACACCCTCCCCTGCACTTTTATCCCTGCTGAAACTGTTCCCCAAGCAAAATCTGAAGCATCTGCAGTGACTGACTGCTTTGAAGCAGGGAAGGAAAAGGAAAGACCTGGATTCAAAGATATCTGTTGTCTTCACCAAAAGATCTCTTTTCTGACTAAGCCCAGCACTGGGATTTGAAAAGGTAAAGAGTATTGATGCTGGGACCAAAGAGATTTCAGATACAACTTTATCTTTCTCATGTGGAGTCTTGCCAAGAGTATCATGAGAATCAAAGATGCCATGAGGCCCAAAATCCGGAGGCATTCCCTCACAGTGAGCAAAGTCTGAGTGGAAAATCTTAGAAATAGATATAAATAAAGATCTATTTTTCTTGTGGAAAACAAGCTCTTTGAACTGAGGTGTGTATTTGACATTGTAGAAACACAATACTGTGTGACAGAGTCAAGAAAGACTTTTGAATGTTCTCTTGGAATCCCAACTTGTGTAAGAGATCCCTCACCCAAAATGAATATTCCTGACACTTTGAAAAAATGTCTGAAAAGATAAGCAAGTCATCTAAATATGGAAAAATGTGGATATCCTATAGCCTCCAATGAGCTATAATTGGAGCTAGACACATTGTGAACAGTGTTGGTGCAGTGGATAGTGCAAAGGGCAAGGCAGAGACCTAATAAAGTGATCCTGACACAAATAAACCTTAAAAAAACATCTGAAGTCTAGATGAATATGGATGTGATGAAAAGCACCTTCTAAGTCTAATGCTAGCTGGAAACTTAAAAGAGAAGAGGTAACAGGTTGTGAAGTGACAGCAGTTTTGAATTTGGAGTCTGTCACAAACAGGATTAAAAAAAAAGACCCAAGACTTCCAAGATGGCTGCACATTGAGTAACAACTTAATTTTAGCTCTCCCACTGTGAGAACAGAAACTCAGCAGAGAAAGACACTGGACTTATATTTTCGGTAAATTTCAGTAACTGACTAATAAGTGCACTGCCTGGGTGCCATGAAAAAAAAAATACAGAGGACCCAGGACCTGAAAGAAAATCAGATACAAATGGTGAGGAAAAAACACTGACTGGGAAGAGTACTGCGGCTGTTCAGCAAAAAGCAGTGCAACCTCCAGACATGACTTCCAGTAATCCAGAGGACAATATAAGACAACTGCGCACAGACCTGATTAAAATAAATGAAACACTGATGGAGTATATCAAATCAAATAACAAAATGCTGGAAAAATGGAAGAGGCTTTAAAAGGATATTCAGATGAGGTGATAAAACTGCAAAAATCAGAGGCTGAAATGAAGAAAAGGCTGTCTGAATATGAGATGGCTTGAGAAGAGATGTGTAAAAAAAAGAAAGAGGACAGAGCACATAGGGAAACCCTGAGATTTTCTGCTGTACTAGACAAGCTGGAAGGAACAGACTGTATTCATTTTATGAAAGCTCAAATAAGCAACTGGCCTAGCATTCCACAGCAGGAGTTGTTAAATGAAAGGGCGCATCATGTCTGTTCTCCAAACTTGGCTATGAGAAAGCAACCAATACCTTTAAAAGTAAAGATGCAATCCCACCAGCAGAAGCAGTTGATTCTGGCAACACTGTGGCAAACTGACAAAGTACTAAAAGTGGGAGACAGAAGAGTGTTTGTGGAGAATGATTATTCACTGTACACCAGGCATAGGAGGAGTAAATTTGGAGACAGCAGAGTGTTTGTGGAGAATGATTATTCACTGTACACCAGGCATAAGAGGAGTAAATTTATTCCACTATTCAGGGAATGTCGAGAAAAGGAACCAAGGTATTGGGAGCAAATAATAACTGGAGAGGGAAAGATGATGGAATGGGAAGACACCAAGAATGTATTTGGACTGCAAATTAAAGATTGCCTTCCCTATCAAGGATTGATAGCAGAATATAGGCAAAGAGAAAGAAAGGAGTCCTAAATGAAAGACCAGAACTGGTAGAGTTTTTAATAGAATCTAGAACAGAAGCTGCTCTTAAAAAGGAATAATTAGTACACCATATAACCTATTGTAGAATCTGCAGTGGTGGCGCTGCGGTAGCGTTGTCGCCTCACAGTAAGATGCTGTTTGGTTCAATTCTCAGCTAGAGCGTCTTCTGCGTGGAGACATGCGTGAATGGATGTACCTTCATTGAAGGTTGTGTGTCAGGGCTGGTAACTCGGCACATAAAAATCAACTACCAATCATTAGCGGACCGGAGTTTTGCTGTGGTGACCCCTAACCGGGAAAAGCCGAAAGACACAAATAACCTATTGTATGATAACTATAAGAATCAATCAGAGGAGATTAGAAAAGATTGGGAAGACAGACTAGATAAGCAATTCACAAACAATGGGGGAAACTTTACCCGTCTGTCCTCCCATCAGTAAATCAGGACATCCCCAGTACCTGCCCCCTTCCCTTATATCTAGGGAACAGGTCATCACTGCTCTCTCAAAGGCATAAAATACAGCCTCCATGGGACCCGATAACATCCCAGGCTGCAGCCTACATGAACTCAGGCAGGAACTTGCATCACCATTAGGCACCTTATTCAACCAAAGCCTGAGTACTAGCTTCATCCCAGCTAAGTGGAGGACAGCCACTGACATCCCTTTATACAAAGGTGAAGTGTCCTCTGGGAAATTGCAGACCCATCAGCCTAACTAGCTTGATCTGCAAGGCCATGGAATGGATTATCATGAACCTCATTAACAAGGACATTGGCAACCTCCAAACATTTGATCCCACACAGTTTGGCTTTATCAAGGGGAGGTCATGTCTGCTAAATTTGGTCAACTTCTTTGAAACAGTCATCAAAACCATGGACGAGGGGAAGACGGTGCACACCTCCTACCTTGACCTGGCCAAAGCCTTTGACACTATTCCCCACTTGGGCATAATAGATAAACTCACTCAACTAGGTATCAATCCATATGTTACCAGATGAGTAGCAAACTGGCTCACTGATAGAACCCACGTAGTCAAAATAGGGGAAGCCACCTAAAGTAGTAGACCTGTAACAAGCGGTGTACCCCAGGGTTCGATCTTGGACCCTCTGTTATTTGGGATATACTTTTCTTAGGTGCAGGCCAATACCAGTGGGCTATGGCTGACCATGTTTGCAGATGACTGCAATGTGGGTGCTGTCATCAATTCCTCTAGTGATGTGGACAACTTCCAAGAGGGTCTCACTCAGACAAATGACTGGTGCCAGAAACAGCATCAAGCTGAATACCAAAAAATGCATCATCATCCCCTTTGGGGAGAGTGACGTCAGCACAAAATATCACATTAATAACAACATCTTAAGCACTCAGTCAGTTGTGAGGGATTTGGGCACCCAGGTTGATAGCTACCTGACTTTTGACCACCATGTTGCTTCAGCTGTACAGAAACCCTTCTACATGGACCACCTGATAAGTAAAGGTATCCAGGGACACAGAGGTCATAACATCCCTGTATTCTTCCCTTATAAGGCCCATTATTGAGTACAACGCCCCTTTCAGCATATACCTTGCAAAGCATATGCAGCAGTTGGAGAGAACACAGATGTTCCTCAGTATGAGAATCCACAGCCTCAAACATCTACCATATACAGATAGGTTAAAAGCACTATCCCTCTATTCGGTTTCATACAGACTCCTCAGAGGTGACTTCTATCTGGCATACAAGGCAATCACGGACCCCACCTTGATGGGACTGCTGCATATCCGCAAGTCAAGCTCCACTCAAGTAACTTGCACACGTGGCCTCAACCTGGTCTGTGACATCAACTAGACTTGTTGGCGGGACAGATTTTTGTCCCAGACTCTCCCCCCATCTATGGAATGGACTCCCTCTCCACACCAAGCAGAGTACCTCTTTACCCCTTTTTAAGTGCAACCTGGATAACTGGATGGGAAACAGAAAATATACCCCTGGGATTCCACCCATATCCCTGCTGGACAGGGGCATTGGGTGCTGATTTATCTAAACATGGGCTAAACTCTTGGCTAGGCTTATAAGGGTCTCAGGACCAATAGCCTAGTAGCCTCCTATGATCTATATGTATGTCTCTCAAATATGCCACAAAATCTAGAATATTTAGGATTTTTGCTTGGACATTTTTACATAGGTATTTTTATACCCCAACTAGACTCCAGAGAATTTTTCCTCAGGTAGACAGCAAATGTTGGAGGTGTGATGGGGAAGAAAGAGGTAATTGTCAACATATTTTCTGGGAGTGTAATGATTTGGCACACTTTAAATATTCCCTGCAGACTACTTTATCAGTTATACTGGGTGAGCAAATTGGTGTATCTAGGGAAATTATTTTTTCTGAGCTATGATACAGAATCAGAAAGTAAGGCCTTGCCAAATCTAATTATGGTGGCTGCCAAAAAAAGCAATTAATAGAAAATGGAAATCAAAGTCTAAACCAACTGTACTAGAAGTAGTGAATATAGTAACAAAGATAAAACAACTGGAATTGAGGTCTTTAGAAAAGGGTAGGAGCAAATTACATAGGAAAAATTGGAATTGTGGGAACAATATATACTGGGGAGGAATGTGGTTTAAAAGAAGGCAGGATTTGAATGGGCTATGTAAAGTCTGACTGACAATGATTGGGTAGATTATAAGTGATGTATAATGTTTGCAACTAAAATTATGTCAGTATGGTTTGTGATGTATAATGATTGCAACTAAGATTATGTCAATATGGTTTGTTTTCATTTATATAAATGTATGATTGTCTTTGTCATAAGTGATAATTTAATAAAGATGTTTCTTGTAAAAAAAAAGAAAAAGAAAAGAAAGATCCAGAACTGGTCTCCATTTAGCACAAGAAACATCACTGGATAAAACCCCTTCCCCTCCTGGGAAGGAGGAACTAGTTCTATCACTCCTTGAGATGGCATGTGATCAAGAACAGGTGGAAACAAAAAAGTCTAATCTGGAGAATGAGGAATGACTCCCCTGGAAATGAAGAATTTCCTCCAAGCTGTATCCTTGATGAATGATTTTCAGAACCATTTATCGGAAACAATCTGTTGCCAAAGAGCAAAACAGAGTTTCAGACTTTCTGGAAGAAAAAGTGGCCATGATGGGAGGGAGGTTTGAGACTTCTTTTCAGAATTCCCTTACCATTTCTTCTTAAATGTCTGCTTTCACAAATTTTGTTGAGACTGTTGATTTTTGACAAAACTGGATGAGGAAATAGAACATCCATTGGACAATACAGAAAAGGAGGGTTGAAAAACTTTACAGGGAGTCCCTGGATCAGCTCACCCCTTTCATAACACTTTTTTAGTCAACTCTGCAGCAGAGGGGCCAGATACTAAATCTCTACTCAAGGGAGAATTTAAAATCTCATTTAAACATCATCTGGGAAGTTCTAAGAATGTAGTCATGCAAACCTCCTCAAAACAGTATCTGTGGCCATATCCCCTAGAAGAATTACCAACAGAGTCATATACACAATGACCTGTGCAATAGAAGAAACTAAGTTATTTAAAGCAAATTTTTCTCACAAGACAAAACTGTAGATAAAACATTTTTCATACTTTCACAATTTTGTCAAAAGAAAATTTAACATATGAGCCTAAAAATTCACAATTTTGAAAATTAAAGTTGTAGAAGTATACATGTTCTCCCATACCTATCAATAATTTCTCCATCCTTACTGGAAAGTGTAGGATTGTAAATAAATAATTGCTTAGCAGCAGTGGGATCAACTAAAGCTATAAATGCTTGGTCAAGTTTGGGAACTGTGTATAAAATTTAAGAGACTGGGGAACTTTATACATACTATCTGCCTTTTTAAGGTAGCTGGCAGACTATTAGGAAAACTGCAGGCAGTAATACACACATCATCTAAAGCAGACAGACGAGGAGGAATACGTGTGGATTCTGGAAAATCTTTATGTAACA
This sequence comes from Protopterus annectens, assembly GCF_019279795.1. Taxonomy (NCBI): domain Eukaryota; kingdom Metazoa; phylum Chordata; order Ceratodontiformes; family Protopteridae; genus Protopterus; species Protopterus annectens. The sequence continues at coordinate 147,411,776 of NC_056740.1, forward strand.
ATTCATAGTATTTTCTGAGGGACTGAGAAACCTTGTTGTCTCCAAATGATAACACTGGCACATTCTAGCATTAGTCTCAGAGAAAGAGACACCCCCCCCCCCCCAACAGGGAGAATCAGACAGTGAGCTCCCTGTGAATCTGAATCACATTTTCAGAAATCTAAGGGAAAAAAAACAGTATCCATCCCTGCATCTTCCTATTCAGATTCAGAATCTAGAATCTGTTAAGTAAAAGAGGAATCCCTCCATCTCTTACCAGAAACTACTTTATAAGAAGGAGTAATAGCCTGGATTAAACCCTGAGCTAGACCCAGTAAACTACTCCTTCCCTGTTCCCTCTCACAGGACTGATAAGAATTGTTCTTCCTTGCAAACTAATGTGGCCCCTACAACTGCAGAGGATGTGGCTAACCCCAGTCCATCGTGGCTGTAGGTGCTGCACCAGAGGGATCCATGGTAAAAGATAAGTAATCTGAGGTAAAACAAATAACCACAGCAGAATTACCCACCTGTGGCTGAGGCAAATTGTTTGCCTGCTGTGGTAGCAAAGGCATTTGCTTAACTTTTTCTTTTTATGGCTGGCTGACCAACTGTGGACTAGTTGGTTCCATGGTCAAGCTGAAAATGGTGCCACTTTCCTGGGGAAGACACGCAGCAGTTTCCAGTAAACACTACCAGTCCACAAAATTACTTTTTTGACAGAAAAAATACAGTAAAAAGATCTTTTAAACGCTATGCCTGTCCCATAAAAGAAAAATCAACACAATTTCTCCACAGAAAACCTGTTTTAATTTACTTTTCCCTACCTTTAAACTGACAGAAAAAAAAGATTTCTCCATTTAAAAGTCCTTTACAGTCTTGAGACAGTCCATTAAAACACAGCACTTATAGCTTCAAAATAACTTTCTTGAAGAGGATAGTTGTACATATCAACAAAATTAAGAAAATGGATGTTTTTCCCCAAAGGGAACTTATCTGCCTAGCAAAGGAAAGCACAACCTGACTGTCAATCCTCGAAAGCCTCAGAGGAACGTACCCTTCCTTCAGTGCCAATTCAACTCTGAAGGAATTTCTGCTAAAACTTGTCTTTTAGTCAGCTCAACTCGAGCTGCTTGACAGTTTGGGTGCATGGAAAGTGCAATGAAGCTTTGGTAGCTGTCTGGCTGTTATATCCTTGGCAGAATATAACCCAAACTGCTAAAGCTACTGCAGCAGTCAATAATATGAATATCCAAAAATTTTAGGTGGGACAGACCAAAAACTTGAGGTAAAAATCTGGACATTCTGTGAAAATCTGGACAGTTGAGAGGTATGAGATGAACATTTTTCTCTAGCAACTTAGACACAAAGCATATTGCAGAACTGGGCAGAAATTATCATCATAATTATTAGTAGAAGACTTACCTTTATATGTGGGACAACAGCTACAGACCTGCTCAGAACAGGAATACAGCTTTCACATACACGTGGTTAATAACAGTAGCAACTGGTCTGTAAATCACAAGAGCCTCTAGCTTTAGAAATTGAGGAGGTAGAGAGCATAGTTTGTGATCCACCAACATATTATAATGAATATATGGAGTACAAGTTTGAACTGGGATAAGTTGGTTGATGCAAAATGTTTGCAATGTGATCCAAGGAGATTTCCTCAGCAGACTGCATTTTTAGATATGTTTTTTAGGAATAATGGAGTCAAAGTGTTGTTGAAAAGATGTACAATTTCCATTGCCAAAAGACTGCAGAGGTGGATTGGACTGTCATAGTCAAGAAAGCGCACCAGAGATTGCACTTTTTAAGAAGGCTGAGGAAATCGAATCTCCCATTGACAGTTCTCACTACCTTCTACAGAGGTAGTATAGAAAGCATCCTGACGAACAACGAACATACCTCATAGTATGCTATGGAAGCTGCTCTACCTCTGAGTGCAAATCTTCCTGAGAGTGGTGAAGACAGCTGAGAGGAGCATTAAGACCACCTTACCACCTATCCACAACTTGTACTTAACCAGATGTCTCAGCAAGGCCAGAGGAATAATTAAAGACTGCACTCACCCTGCTTACAGACTGTTCCTGTATCTATCATCCAGAAAGGGAAAGCGCTTCTGAAGCATACACTGAAGAACTACGAGATTCAGGAACAGCTTCTTCCCTAGTCATCAGGCTGCTGAACTCTGCTAACCACTACACTCCATGATGCCCAACTGGGTCAGTAGAAAGTGTTTCAAATTGTGTGTTAACCTGGTTACCAGTCTCATCTAATACTTAGTGCAATATTCACCATGACTGTAACTTATAGGCTATCTAGGGCAGTAGCAATGCGGTAAAAATCTCTTTTTTTTCAGTGCAATACATATTGCAAATTCATAAATTAACCATAGGGCAATACTCTAATGTTCACAGTGCAATACTTAAATGTCTCTTTCTGTGCAAGGATCAATGCAGTGTCTTAACCAAATACCTGTGCAATACTAAGTCTCATGCAAGTAAGTGTTCACTTCGAAAAGTGTTAAAATGTGTTTCTAATTATGTGCAATATTATTTCTGTCTACCTGCAGGTCCATAATGTAATAACTGGGTGTTATATGTGTAAATGTCTGTGAAAATAGTCTATATGTTGTCTGCGCATTGAGTCCGGGAAACACAGAATTTTGTTCCGTTTTTGTACTTGTGTGATTTCTGAAGGACAATAATGACTTTTGACTTTTTTTTTTACTTTGACTAGTAGTTAGCTAAGTATTTCACAATATACAATAGAAGTATCTGTCCCTTGTCTGTCACCTGTCCTAACCATATTTATCGTGTGATCAACATTTTTATTATGCATATATGTAGTTTTATTATTATCAAAAAATTCAGATAGCATCACTGGCCACAAGCACAGATATGCTGTCTTAATAAATAGCTCCTGCAGTTAGTATTCTCTTATGTCCGACTGTATGCAAGGATGGCTTTTGCCTTAGGCACCCCCAAGGTTATTATACTTAACTGTATCAGTATAAACATAGTTTATATATTTCTCTTTCTGTACCTGTTTGTTGCTATCCTTTCTCTTTCATACATTTTTTCTTACTTTTTTATTTTCTGTTTCTTTCCATTTATGTTATTATTATATGCAGCAGCACAGTAATCTGCACCTAACCCACTAGCAAGACCTGTTGTCCCTACACAGGTGGAAGCAGTAACACCACCATTACTACCACCACCACCACCAGAGGCATCCAGCACATCTATGTCCCACCCTGCCACAGTTACTGCCATACTTCCTGCTCTAGCTCCCTAACTGCACCACCTGCATCAGGTTGCCCTGAACCAGAGGGTGCTACTATGGTACCCATTAGTAGCAGTACAAGTGGCAATGACACTTTTATCATTTATCAACAGCAGTCAGAGCTTGTGTGGGAGATAACATTTAGGAGTTGGGATACCCACATTGGCCACACAGAGACCATGATCCAGTGACTCTTTGAGTCATGACCCTGCACAACATTATCTGCACTTTATATTTATATCCACCCCTGTATATTGTACAATCCTCCCTCACCACTATGTTCTCTCTGTTTATCTTATATCTCCTCTACCATTGTACACCCCTCCCTCATTGTGTTCCCCACACCATGACAGTCATTTGTACCTTTCTCTGCTGCACAACTACCCCCTGTTATCAATCTCTTACTTTTCTGACTTCCATACCTAAATTTTCCTTCTCTAAAAATAATAAAAAGAGGGCAGATGTCCCATAAAAAATATTCTCACCATTATTCTCAGATTCCCAGACATATGACTAATATACACATGATTGTCTCCAATTGTTCATCATAAAAACTGTACTTTTCTGACAAATCATTGAAGATTGACACCATTAAATTATTACAACTGTTGTAATTATCCAGAATTATAGAACTAAGAAACTGAGAAGTATGCCCCAATCACTATAACCAGCTCATTCCTTATTTGCTCACCTTGTGTTTTGCACTGTGTTTATTTCTTCTTTTCATCTCTGTCCTATACTTCAATTTACAACCTTTAATCTGGTAAAAAAAATAGACATACTCAACACATATGTGCCCACAATGGGATATTAAAACATAAATCATCTTTCTATGTTTGCTTGTTTCACAATGTGTCAAAGAGCAATGTTGATGCATATGTATAATCAACTAGATATAACACTTCTATTCCAATGAAAAAAAAACTGAAGCCCAATCCTTGTCACATGTTAAGACCTTGCCGTCAGTCATGCAAATCAGCTAAGCACCATTGTAAGTCACCATTCATATCTGAAATAAAGTAAAGAAAAGCTAACACCTTTATTTTAACTGTTTTGATGACTCACTGCACTCATGACATGATTTGTACTGTGTCAATGCACTGGGTAAGGTGTTTGAATGACCTAAGTGGCTCTCCTTGATTTTATTTACTTAACATTTGTTTACCGGGAAAGTCCAACTTGGAACAAAGCCAATTTTCAGCAGAGGCCCGGGCAGAAACACTCCAGACGCATGTCTTTGTAATGTGGGAGGAAAAAAAGAGTACCTGGAGGAAACCCACACGAACGTAGGGCAGACATTTAGACTCTGCATGGAAGGCACCCCAGCCAAGAATCAAACCAGAGAACCTGTTGCTGTGAGTTGACAATGCTACCACTGCACCATCTGATAATGCACAAATATAGAAAATATCACTAGAAAAGGTATGGGCAAATACCCCTTAAAACCAGTCTTTCTTTTCTTGCTGTCAGTCTGACAATGTGATACATTTCTATGTTACGTGTGTTTTATTTTCCCTTTTTGTCTGACTGATTCTGTGGCTCCCCTTGCTAGAGAACTTTGGATATACTGCCATGTGGACTGAACTGAAGGCTCAACTCCCCTAAGAGTATCATATTTTCCTTTTTTTCATGACATTCACATTATTGTACATGTCCACTTCTCACATTCTGATGTTGTCAGGACTGGTGCAGATTGGTACATCATCATGTTACTTTACTGTATCCCACCTCTCCTGTCTACAAGTTTCAGATTATTCTACACTCAAGTATTGTAATACCACCTTTTCCATTGTGTTTTGCATCCCTGTTTTGGTGTACAGCTTTCTCTGCACTCCTTTATCCATCCCCATGGTTTCTGTTGCTACAGTGAAACCTGTACTCCACGCTTAGCCATCCATGACAATTTCCCTTTCATGGAACATTTTTCTGCATGTACACTGCTGTCAATATCACATTCCCATCAGTAAGACAGGATTTGCAATGACTACTAAAAGTGTTTGTATACATTCAATGTTTACTTTTATTTAGCTGTGAGGTAATTTAACATAATCTGGCCATTAAGTCTGTGCAGCAGCCAAGAAGCAGAGCTATTAGTCAAGCAGATTGCCTGGCCATATGCATAGGTAGTAAGCACTGAGGCTCATTGCACATGCAGTGTAAATAGTGCTGGTCTGGCTACAACTTAAGATGCTGCATTTCTGAATCCCTACATAAAGCTGTAAAACAAAAAAAGATTAAATGATAAAAGGTACAGATAAGTTACTGCCACCACCTTAAGCTGTGAAGTGCTCAAATGTCAAAACAATAAAACCTGCTTTCAAAATGCAGCACTCTTAACTCATTACATCCAAGTGATGCCTCCAGGTACATCTGCAGTTAACTCCTACTGACACCTTTAGGTGTCAGATATTGCTTGTTCATATTTACATTAATAATTCCAAAACCATGCTATGTACAAGGTTTTAAAAGATGTCCCCCAGGATTCAATAAAGCCAAAAATCTGTGTTGGCATAGTGGCATGGCCCGAACATGGAGTTCAGAGCCTGTCCAATCCTGTAAACAAGGCTGGGGGCGTGGTGAGCCTCTCGGCACTATTCTGGCATGGATGTGATAGAATAATGCAAATCACCTCTTTGCTGGTGAAAACCATGCAAATGAGGTGAATTTGCAATCCAGGAAGCAGATATGAATCCGTGATGGAGCTGTGTCCGCAGCAGAAATGTACGCGGTTAATAACCGTGTACATTTCTGCAAAAAAAAAAAAAAAAAAAAAAAGGGGTCATGACAGCTTAAGGTAAATCATGTATTATGTTCATTAGGCATGCCAATGGCCAAAACTATGGCCATTGGCATGCCAAAGTGTTGCAAAATTGCAATAATCAAAAGTTGGGTTTTTTTGGCCAGTTTCGGCCATTTAACCGGAGTGCAGTGGCTCACAAACTTGATTATGCAGAAAATTAAAAAAAATTAGTAAAAAGGCAATTCAATGTGAAACAGTAATTATGCCATTATAGTGGGCAGCATGCAGACTCATAACAATGACAGGTAACAGTGGTTGCTAAGGACATAGGCTCCAGTGTAGTGGTGTAACTAGGGTATAAGCCAGTAGGGGTATGTAAATAAGCTAAATTTATTGAATAGCAAAATAGAATACCGTGTCCATGGGTACCTAACTGTGTAGGAGCTATAATGTGGTGGTGTAAACAGAAGAAGCAGCTGACATGAAAATGAGGTGTGACATGCTTGGTGTAAGCAAACTGGACCTCCATGGCTTCTATTTGCACTCAGCTACACACAGCTAAGCAAATATGTGTGTCTGAGGCTGCTTAGCTGGTTCAAGAAATGATGAGCATGTTCATGTCCAGGGAAGGGCCTTTTCTGCTGAGCAATGTTTACAATAGCTGAAACAGTTTGCAGGGCACGCTGCGGGGCTTAAAAGGGGCAGAAATGGGAAAAAAATGGGAAATAGCAGAATAAAGGCAATCAGCTACAAACAATATAGCTGGCAGGTGAAATGTATCATAGTCAGCCAATCATACAGGCAGCATCTGCAGCACACCAGTATAAACTATGCAAACACCCTTCAGTCAGGTTTTTCCCACAAACTCTGCACCATTGGAGTACACAGTTGGGAATTTTAATTGACAAAATGTTAGGGGCTGCTGCTGCTTTGCTACATCTGTACTGCACGCATCCGACAGAGTCAGCCCTCAAGCACCATCCTCACAACTGCCACAGGCACAAGATAAGTCACTCTTCTTAAAAATAAATGAATGGAATAGTATGTTGTGGTAGCATATCTATGGTATCGCTGCGTGCATGCAAGGGAATGGAGTGGCCTACCAGGATAGCAGCAGACAACTGACAGCTATGTGGGACAACAGGAAATGTCTGCCCAATACTGGCTTCCCTAGAATATGCACTAGTCCCCTAGGTGACAAAACTCACTGCAGTGTATCTGGGGGACTAATGAACTGGGGGGGTCATAGGTCATATGCATGGATGTCAATGTTGGGTCCCATACTCACCCCTCAGCCTCTCCCAGCAAGTTAGATGTAGAAAAGCATAAAGAAATGTCTGGCAAAGGCCCACAAATACAGACAACGATGAACTATTCCTCTTACAGACTGGCACTGTGATATCACAGCAGGTCTTGCAGTTGCATAAAGTCTCTGAATAGTAGTAAGTCTGAAACTCAAATGTTTGCCATTACATTCTAACCTTTGGTCTTTAGTGATATGCCAGTATTCTCTAAGACAGGCTCAACACTATGCTAAATGGAACCAAAAAGTAAAGCCAACATCTGCACAGTCTGTGTAAATCTGTACAATTGACAGGTATGTCCCCCAACACACCCGTGTCCCCATAGAAATGCAGTAATATGTATGCTTGTAGGGCAGTGGTTCCCAAACTTTTTCGATTCTCGGCTCGCTTGCTGAATCCAGGTTTTCCCAAGGCACCCCCCCCCCCCCGTGGCGCGCATAAAGTGCCTATTTCATTTATTTATTTGCCATTTGTTTAATGAGGCTGCCCAACTGGACTAGGAGACCTGGGGAGAAAAGCTCAAAAGTACAATAAAAAGACAATTACCAAAAAAAAAGTGTACATTCTACTTAACAACATAGCACTGATCTACTATGGTTGAGAGGTATGCAAACCTAATGGCAACCTTATTAACTTTAAGTTTATAAAAGCAATATTTAAAATCTGTCCCTATTATTTGGCTCTGTCCAGCATACCTCTCAACTGTATAGATTTTTGCAGAATGTCTAGATTTTTGCCACATATTTTTGGTCTTTTTCTCATAAGATTGTTGTTTTCTGGCAAATCACTGGCAGATCATTGAGGATGAAGTCAGAAAATGACAGACAGTTGAGTTTCATACTTCATACCCTTCAGAAAATTCATGCTAATGCAAAACATGCATTTCTATCAACTTACTAAATTTGTGAGAGCAGTACTTAAAAGTGTCCTTATTTTGTGCGTTTGTACCCCCACTATTTTTGGCATTGTCCATATTTCTTGATCTAAGATGGTGAGAGGTATGTGTCCAGTGGTATGGTCCAGACTTACACAGACCTCGTTGCTGCTGCTGCCAGGGATCACTCTCACTCTTCACTCTCTCTCCCATGACGCACACATACACACACACACACACACACACACACACACACACACACACACACACACACACACACACACACACACACAGTCATGGTCACTTCCTCATTCATACCTGCATTCACTCACACATCGCTCTTTCTCTCTCTCCCGATCTCTCTCACACACATAGACTCTTTTGCTTTCATGCACGCATTCACTCACATATGCAGACAGATGCACACACACACACACACACACACACACACACACACACACACACACACACACACACACACACACACACACACACCCACACACACACACACACACACACATACACAGACGAACACACACAAACACACTCATACAGGCATTCACTTACCTGACAGCCTGGTTTGAAGTGCTCCACGGCCTGGTACTGGTCCGCAGCCCGGTGGTTGGGGACCGCTGCTATACTTGATGCCAGTTCTGCTAAAAAGCTACAGTGTATGTCTAGACTTAGTTCACAGTGAACTAATAAGCTTAACTGCAAAATAAACAGTGAACTGTTCACGGTTTATTTTTCAGCTAAGCTTATTAGTTTGCGGCACCCCTGTGAGGAAGCCATGGTTCCCCAGTGCGCCATGGCATACACTTTGGGAATGTAGGGTAATAGCAGCAGAGCACACATTCCCAGGGCTGCCCCAATCAATGTGATAACTTGTTGCATACCCACAATATGCAGGGGTCAATGAGCTATGTATATGTGTGGTTAATACTGTCAGGAAGTGGGCAGCACTTACTCTTGGCTGTTGTGGCTTAGTGGCCTATGTACAGTACTGTGGTTGACAGATCCCATGCTCTAGGACTTTCTATCCCAACTATTGTACATGCAGCTCCACCTACAGTAGGAGTTGTACACACTGTCCAGAAGCCAATATCTGTCACTGCAGGAAAACTGGACAAGTCAGGGACAGGGGCACAAACATATGGATAGTACACAGCTCGGAGTAACTTACACAGTGCCTAGTAGGACAGCAGGTACCTGAAAGTCAGTGTACTGCCAGGTGTGAAATGGCTGCCACCTTACTGTGTCAGCACTAACAATAGGTCACTGGCCACCATCCATAGCCCTGGAATGACAGGCTGTCACAGAAGGATCACAAGTATGCTTCGTATATCTCTTCAGCTTGTGCTAACATTGCATTTGCCTGCCAAACTATGTGCCAAACAAGAAAGGTTCATGTCAAAACATCAATGGCAGACAGTGGAGAAGCAGACGTCATACCCATAAGAAAAGGCAAGCTTATACTAAACCCGTCTCCAGCTGTCTATGTTTGGCAGAGCATTATTAACACCCTGTCCCCATGTGTGGGCCTGAGTCTGACTGTCATATAAGGGCCTGTCCAGATGTCAGTCTGTGACAGGTTGACAGCTAGGGCCAACATGTAGCCTCACAATAACATAGCAACACAAACTATCTGGGGTATTATCATTATGGATTATCATGGGCCTCATTAACAGGGACATTGGCAAACTCCACATACTTGACACCACACAGTCTGCCTTTCTCAAGGGGAGGTATGTCAGTGAACTCTGGATGACTTCTCTGAGACAGTCAACAAAGGCATGGATGATGGAAAGATGGTGCACTCTGGCCACCTTGACTCAGCCAAAGCCTTGCACACTATTCCCCACTTGGCCACAGTACATGAACTCTGTCAACCAGGCAGCAATCCATATGCTACCAGATGGGTAGCAAACTGGTTCATTGATAGAACCCACACAATTATAATAGGGGTAGCCAAGTCAAGCAGTACACCCGCAATGAGTGGCATACCCCAGGGATTGGTCTGTGAGCCTCTGGTATATGGGATATACTTCCCTGGGGTGCAGGCCCAAAACATTGGCCTATGGCTGACCAAGTTGGCAGATGACTGCAAGCTGGGAACAGTCATTGATACCCAAAGTGATGTATCAGCCTACAACAGGGTCTCACCAAAACAAATGACTGCCACCATAAACATGGCCTCAAGCTGCATGCCGCAGATGCATCATCATCCCCTTCAGGGAGAATGACACCCCCACATATTATCACATTAACAACAATGTCCTACATGTACAATCAGTAGTGAGGCACTTGGCCACCCAGGTTGATAGCAACCTGAAGTCTGAGCACCATGTTGCTTCTGTTGTACAGAAAGCTTCATGGATGGGCCAACACAAAAGTAAGGGTATCTTATCCAGGAACAAAGAGGTCATAGGATCCATGTATTCTATCCTTATAAGGCCAATTATGTTGTACAACACCTCTTTCGGCATGTACCTCACAAAGCACATGCAGCAGCTGGAGAGACCACAAAGACCCCAAACATCTACTCTACACAGATAGGCTAATAGCACTGTTCCTCTACTCAGTTCCATACAGAGTCCTCAGAGGTGACCTCTGTCTGGCATACAAAGCAATCCAGACCCTGCCTTGATGGGACTGTTGCACATCTGAAAGTCAAGGTCCACTTGATCAATCTGTAGGTGCACCAACCTGGTCTTTGATATCAGTAGGGCTTGTTTGTGTGACAGATATGTGTCCCACAGACTCCCCCATCTGTGGAATACACTCCCTGTCCACATCAAGCCGAGTGCCTCAATACCCCTTGTGAAGTGCTCCCTGTATAAGTGCATGGAAAACAGAAAATACAGTCCTGTGATTCCATCTGTGTCCTTGCTGTACAGGGGCTCTGGGTGCTGACATGTCTTAACATGGGCTACACTCTCATCTGTGAGGGTTATAAGGGCTTCAGGACCAATAGCCTAGTAACCTCATATCAACCTATCAACATATAAACAAATGTCTGTCACTGGTTCACCACATTACTCTATACTGCTCTGCCACTGACATACCTGGAAATAACAGTGCTATGTGGAATATACGACACATATAATCAACATCTCTGCTCAGTAGAATGACCTCTGTATCCACACCCATACCTCTCAACCTCTTACAGAATGAAAATTGGACAAGGTCATAAATAAAAGTGGGACAAAGGCCCAAAATAGGGACGATATTTAAATATTGCTCTCACAAACCTAGAAGTTTGGTGGAATAACAGGTTTTGCATTAGCATGAATTTTCTGAAGGTTATGAAGTCTGAAACTCAAATGTTTTGTCATTATTTTCTAACTTCAGTCTTTATTTATTTGCCACTAACTTGCCAGAAAACCACAATTTTACGAAAAATTGACCAAAATTATGAGACAAACATCTGGACATTCTGCAAAAAACTGTACAGTTGAGAGGTATGACTGTCACACCAGGATATGACTTTTCAGTTAAGAAGAGTAACACACAAGCAGGTGATCCCCAGCCAGTATACCACTGAGGTGCTGGACTGTTTACACAGCTTAATCAGCAAACTGGCTGTAGCCACATCTCTCAACTGGCCAGATTGGGCAAGAATGTCTGTAGT